>NC_069500.1:1410967275-1411151882 GCF_027579735.1 Bombina bombina
ACCCCCCCTGTTCAATAATCCACTTTCCAGGGATATTAACCCTTGATTCTATACAGATAAAAGGAGACACAAAAGGAGACACACTGTGACGATGTCTACTTGCATTATCATATGTGTATAAATGAAAAAATCTTACCAGAATCTATGCTGTGGAACAGGTACATGGCCCTTCAAGTGTGACAGGTTAGTAGCATTGCTCCTGACATGGACTTGAGTGAATAAAGGCAGGCAGCGGAACGCGTCAACCCTGATTGCAAAGGGGCTGTTAACATGAGTTGGGAAGGTTTTGCAGAGATGACACTCCCTACATCTAACTTTCATCCATGCTCTCACTGAGCTAGTGACAGGATTACTTAAAACTCCAGTCCCATTTCGAAGAGTAATACCCCCCATTAGAGACTACTCCAAATCTTCCGACACTTCTCTGCCAACCTCCTGTGACGAAAGGCAAAGAATAACTGGGGGATGAGGGGAGTGGGGGAGGTATTTAAGCCTTGGCTGGGGTGTCTTTGCAGCCTCCTGGTGGCCAGGTTCTTAATGCCCACAAGTAATGAATGAAGCAGTCGACTCTCCTCCCATTAAGATGGAGAGATAGATAATCCCTTTATTACCCATTCCCCAGTTTTGCATAACTAACACGGCTAATGTTGCATCTAAGCCTCTGTAGACTGCCCCTTATTTCAATTTTTGACAGACTTGCATTTTAGCCAAATCAGTGGTGACTCAAATAACTCCACGGAAGTGAGCACAATGTTACCTATATGGTACACATGAACTAGCGTTAACTGTAAAAAACTGTCAAAATACACATAAGAGGTGGCCTTAAAGGGCTTAACAATTAGCATTTGAGCCTACCTAGGTTTTGCTTTCAAGAAAGAATACCAAGTGAACAAAGCAAATTTGACAATTGGAAAGTTGTTTAAAATTGCATGCCCTATATGAACGACTGAAGTATTGCGGAACCTGTTGGCGCTCTATAAATAACGCATAATAATAATAATAATAAGCAGAAATTTGGCATATCAGAAGAGAGTAAAAAGCTACATTAATACATTAGCAAGTGACTGCTAATTATTTTCCTAAATATTCTAAAAGTCACACAATTACATGCAACATGCTAACGTTATGCCATCTCAGCTCTCCGGAAGAGACCAATGGACCATACCAAGTATCTACCTGTTTCATAGCCATCTGCCCAATTCTCTCTGAATGCTTTCGGATGCTCTCCAAGAAATCCTTCAGGTCTGACATGGAAACATCTTTGATCTCTTCACGGAGTTTAGGTATGTTGTCTACCATGACCTGGCAAAAGCGGTAGTGGCTGACTTGGGGAAGGTACGTGTGCTCTAACTGTTCCAACGTTTTAAGTGCTGGGTAATGTCTGGGGAGGAGAAGCAACAAACACATTTTATAGGTAGCTTTTAAGAATACACAGAAAGACCGATTAGATAATTATAAATGTGATTAACATATTGAGCTGCCGGCTTTTAGGATGTACTACTATAGTTCCATTTCTAAAGTAATGTAAAAACAACATTCTTATTAATTTACATTTCTCCACACTGGCTAAATCATTGCATGCAAGAAAAACTTGTTGAGAAAAAAAAAGCACAAGCGTATTGTGATGGGAAGAACAAGGAGGCGTGTGCCGAGGAGGACAGAATGAACAAAAGTACTAGGACAAAAAGAAATAGTGAAGGAGGATGGGGGAAAGGGGGTATGGACGAGATGCCTGATGAAATAGCCACAAGGAAATAACCAAGAAATGTGTTGCAATATTATTGTTTAGCAGTACAAACTGAGGCCAGTAAGCTGCGGGACTACTAACACAACCAACCTGTTCCATTAGCACCAACTGTGGTGTTTCAGTCATGTGAATTGACAGTTTCACACTATGATAAGCACACGCTTGTCTTTTATAGATTGCTGCTAAGGACAATATATGTTTGTACTAGTGGAGCTGCTGTTTGCAGTGGATTTCTATACCTTTATAAACTTTATTTGAAGGGGGCACGCATTTTCCTTTAGTTTTTTTCCTTGTTCACTTTATTTTGTACATGGTATGATTTTTAGCTCTATATATATTTCTCTCTCTCTCTCATTATTATTAGCTATTCCTAGAGCGACAACATATATATCGTGAATTTGTGCTACAACAGGGGAAGGAGGGAGATGATAGAAGGAAACAGAGAAATGCCACTTGACTGGAATAAAAGAAAGTGGTGTATACAAAAATAAAGAGGCCTAATGAGAGATGGAAATGAGCAATACGTATTTTTTACCATGACTGCAGCATGAAAAACACTGGGTGAAGGTGCGCCAATGCAGGTATGTATGCACAGCTGAAGGTGCACCAATGCAGGTATGCATGCACAGCTGAAGGTGCACCAATGCAGGTATGCATGCACAGCTGAAGGTGCACCAATGCGGGTATGTATGCACAGCTGAAGGTGCACCAATGCGGGTATGCATGCACAGCTGAAGGTGCACCAATGCAGGTATGCATGCACAGCTGAAGGTGCACCAATGCAGGTATGCATGCACAGCTGAAGGTGCACCAATGCGGGTATGCATGCACAGCTGAAGGTGCACCAATGCAGGTATGCATGCACAGCTGAAGGTGCACCAATGCGGGTATGTATGCACAGCTGAAGGTGCACCAATGCGGGTATGTATGCACAGCTGAAGGTGCACCAATGCGGGTATGTATGCACAGCTGAAGGTGCACCAATGCAGGTATGCATGCACAGCTGAAGGTGCACCAATGCAGGTATGCATGCACAGCTGAAGGTGCACCAATGCGGGTATGCATGCACAGCTGAAGGTGCACCAATGCAGGTATGCATGCACAGCTGAAGGTGCACCAATGCAGGTATGCATGCACAGCTGAAGGTGCACCAATGCAGGTATGCATGCACAGCTGAAGGTGCACCAATGCAGGTATGCATGCACAGCTGAAGGTGCACCAATGCAGGTATGCATGCACAGCTGAAGGTGCACCAATGCAGGTATGCATGCACAGCTGAAGGTGCACCAATGCAGGTATGTATGCACAGCTGAAGGTGCACCAATGCAGGTATGCATGCACAGCTGAAGGTGCACCAATGCAGGTATGCATGCACAGCTGAAGGTGCACCAATGCGGGTATGTATGCACAGCTGAAGGTGCACCAATGCGGGTATGCATGCACAGCTGAAGGTGCACCAATGCAGGTATGCATGCACAGCTGAAGGTGCACCAATGCAGGTATGCATGCACAGCTGAAGGTGCACCAATGCGGGTATGTATGCACAGCTGAAGGTGCACCAATGCGGGTATGCATGCACAGCTGAAGGTGCACCAATGCGGGTATGTATGCACAGCTGAAGGTGCACCAATGCGGGTATGTATGCACAGCTGAAGGTGCACCAATGCAGGTATGCATGCACAGCTGAAGGTGCACCAATGCGGGTATGCATGCACAGCTGAAGGTGCACCAATGCGGGTATGCATGCACAGCTGAAGGTGCACCAATGCGGGTATGCATGCACAGCTGAAGGTGCACCAATGCGGGTATGCATGCACAGCTGAAGGTGCACCAATGCGGGTATGCATGCACAGCTGAAGGTGCACCAATGCGGGTATGCATGCACAGCTGAAGGTGCACCTATGCGGGTATGCATGCACAGCTGAAGGTGCACCAATGCGGGTATGCATGCACAGCTGAAGGTGCACCAATGCGGGTATGTATGCACCAATGAAAAACTGAAAAAACAGAATTTATGCTTACCTGATAAATTACTTTCTCCAACGGTGTGTCCGGTCCACGGCGTCATCCTTACTTGTGGGATATTCTCTTCCCCAACAGGAAATGGCAAAGAGCCCAGCAAAGCTGGTCACATGATCCCTCCTAGGCTCCGCCTACCCCAGTCATTCGACCGACGTACAGGAGGAAATATGCATAGGAGAAACCATATGATACCGTGGTGACTGTAGTTAGAGAAAATAATTCATCAGACCTGATTAAAAAAAACAGGGCGGGCCGTGGACCGGACACACCGTTGGAGAAAGTAATTTATCAGGTAAGCATAAATTCTGTTTTCTCCAACCTAGGTGTGTCCGGTCCACGGCGTCATCCTTACTTGTGGGAACCAATACCAAAGCTTTAGGACACGGATGAAGGGAGGGAGCAAATCAGGTCACCTAAATGGAAGGCACCACGGCTTGCAAACCTTTCTCCCAAAAATAGCCTCCGAAGAAGCAAAAGTATCAAATTTGTAAAATTTGGCAAAAGTGTGCAGTGAAGACCAAGTCGCTGCCTTACATATCTGGTCAACAGAAGCCTCGTTCTTGAAGGCCCATGTGGAAGCCACAGCCCTAGTGGAGTGAGCTGTGATTCTTTCAGGAGGCTGCCGTCCGGCAGTCTCATAAGCCAATCGGATAATGCTTTTAAGCCAAAAAGAAAGAGAGGTAGAAGTTGCTTTTTGACCTCTCCTTTTACCAGAATAAACAACAAACAAAGAAGATGTTTGTCTGAAATCTTTAGTAGCCTCTAAATAGAATTTTAGAGCACGGACTACGTCCAAATTGTGTAACAAACGTTCCTTCTTTGAAACTGGATTCGGACACAAAGAAGGTACAACTATCTCCTGGTTAATATTTTTGTTGGAAACAACTTTCGGAAGAAAACCAGGCTTAGTACGCAAAACCACCTTATCTGCATGGAACACCAGATAGGGCGGAGAACATTGCAGAGCAGATAACTCTGAAACTCTTCTAGCAGGAGAAATTGCAACTAAAAACAAAACTTTCCAAGATAATAACTTAATATCTACGGAATGTAAGGGTTCAAACGGAACCCCTTGAAGAACTGAAAGAACTAGATTTAGACTCCAGGGAGGAGTCAAAGGTCTGTAAACAGGCTTGATTCTAACCAGAGCCTGAACAAACGCTTGAACGTCTGGCACAGCTGCCAGCCTTTTGTGAAGTAGAACAGATAAAGCAGAGATCTGTCCCTTCAGAGAACTTGCAGATAATCCTTTCTCCAAACCTTCTTGTAGAAAGGATAGAATCTTAGGAATTTTTATCTTGTTCCATGGGAATCCTTTAGATTCACACCAACAGATATATTTTTTCCATATTTTATGATAAATCTTTCTAGTTACAGGCTTTCTAGCCTGAATCAGAGTATCTATTACAGAATCTGAAAACCCACGCTTTGATAAAATCAAGCGTTCAATCTCCAAGCAGTCAGTTGGAGGGAAACCAGATTCGGATGTTCGAATGGACCCTGAACAAGAAGGTCCTGTCTCAAAGGTAGCTTCCATGGTGGAGCCGATGACATATTCACCAGGTCTGCATACCAAGTCCTGCGTGGCCACGCAGGAGCTATCAAGATCACCGAAGCCCTCTCCTGATTGATCCTGGCTACCAGCCTGGGAATGAGAGGAAACGGTGGGAATACATAAGCTAGGTTGAAGGTCCAAGGTGCTACTAGTGCATCTACTAGAGTCGCCTTGGGATCCCTGGATCTGGACCCGTAACAAGGAACCTTGAAGTTCTGACGAGAGGCCATCAGATCCATGTCTGGAATGCCCCATAACTGAGTTATTTGGGCAAAGATTTCCGGATGGAGTTCCCACTCCCCCGGATGGAATGTCTGACGACTCAGAAAATCCGCTTCCCAATTTTCCACTCCTGGGATGTGGATTGCAGACAAGTGGCAGGAGTGATCCTCCGCCCATTGAATTATCTTGGTCACTTCCTCCATCGCCAGGGAACTCCTTGTTTCCCCCTGATGGTTGATATATGCAACAGTCGTCATGTTGTCTGATTGAAACCTTATGAATCTGGCCCTTGCTAGATGAGGCCAAGCTTTGAGAGCATTGAATATCGCTCTCAGTTCCAGAATGTTTATCGGGAGAAGAGATTCTTCCCGAGACCATAGACCCTGAGCTTTCAGGGGTTCCCAGACCGCACCCCAGCCCGCCAGACTGGCGTCGGTCGTGACAATGACCCACTCTGGTCTGCGGAAGCTCATTCCCTGTGACAGGTTGTCCAGGATCAGCCACCAACGGAGTGAATCTCTGGTCTTTTGATCTACTTGAATCGTCGGAGACAAGTCTGTATAATCCCCATTCCACTGTCTGAGCATGCACAGTTGTAATGGTCTTAGATGAATTCGTGCAAAAGGAACTATGTCCATTGCTGCAACCATCAATCCTATTACTTCCATGCACTGCGCTATGGAAGGACGAAGAACAGAATGAAGTACTTGACAAGAGCTTAGAAGTTTTGATTTTCTGACCTCTGTCAGAAAAATCCTCATTTCTAAGGAATCTATTATTGTTCCCAAGAAGGGAACTCTTGTTGACGGGGACAGAGAACTTTTTCCTTTGTTCACTTTCCATCCGTGAGATCTGAGAAAGGCTAGGACGATGTCCGTATGAGCCTTTGCTTTTGACAGAGACGACGCTTGAATCAGGATGTCGTCCAAGTAAGGTACTACTGCAATGCCCCTTGGTCTTAGAACCGCTAGAAGGGACCCTAGTACCTTTGTGAAAATTCTCGGAGCAGTGGCTAATCCGAATGGAAGTGCCACAAACTGGTAATGCTTGTCCAGAAAAGCGAACCTTAGGAACTGATGATGTTCCTTGTGGATAGGAATATGTAGGTACGCATCCTTTAAATCCACCGTGGTCATAAATTGACCTTCCTGGATGGTAGGAAGGATCGTTCGAATGGTTTCCATTTTGAACGATGGAACCCTGAGAAATTTGTTTAGGATCTTGAGATCTAAAATTGGTCTGAATGTTCCCTCTTTTTTGGGAACTATGAACAGGTTGGAGTAAAACCCCATCCCTTGTTCTCCTATTGGAACTGGATGAATTACTCCCATCTTTAACAGGTCTTCTACACAATGTAAGAATGCCTGTCTTTTTATTTGGTTTGAAGATAATTGAGACCTGTGGAACCTTCCCCTTGGGGGTAGTTCCTTGAATTCCAGGAGATAACCTTGAGAAACTATTTCTAGTGCCCAAGGATCCTGAACATCTCTTGCCCAAGCCTGAGCAAAGAGAGAAAGTCTGCCCCCCACCAGATCCGGTCCCGGATCGGGGGCCATCCCTTCATGCTGTTTTGGTAGCAGTGGCAGGCTTCTTGGCCTGCTTACCCTTGTTCCAGCCTTGCATCGGTCTCCAGGCTGGTTTGGGTTGAGAAGTATTACCCTCTTGCTTAGAGGATGTAGAATAAGAGGCTGGTCCGTTTCTGCGAAAGGGACGAAAATTAGGCTTATTTTTAGCCTTAAAAGACCTATCCTGAGGAAGGGCGTGGCCCTTTCCCCCGGTGATGTCTGAAATAATCTCTTTCAAATCAGGACCAAACAGTGTTTTACCCTTGAAAGGGATGTTAAGCAATTTTGTCTTGGAAGACACATCCGCTGACCAAGACTTTAGCCAAAGCGCTCTGCGCGCCACGATAGCAAACCCTGAATTTTTCGCCGCTAATCTAGCTAATTGCAAAGCGGCATCTAAAATAAAAGAGTTAGCCAATTTAAGTGCTTAAAATCTGTCCATAACCTCCTCATACGAAGATTCTTTATTGAGCGACTTTTCTAGTTCTTCGAACCAGAAACACGCTGCCGTAGTGACAGGAACAATGCATGAAATTGGTTGTAGAAGGAAACCTTGCTGAACAAACATCTTTTTAAGCAAACCCTCTAATTTTTTATCCATAGGATCTTTGAAAGCACAACTATCTTCTATAGGAATAGTAGTGCGTTTGTTTAGAGTAGAGACCGCCCCCTCGACCTTGGGGACTGTCTGCCATAAGTCCTTTCTGGGGTCGACTATAGGAAATAATTTCTTAAATATAGGGGGAGGAACAAAAGGTATGCCGGGCCTTTCCCACTGCTTATTTACTATGTCCGCCACCCGCTTGGGTATAGGAAAAGCATCGGGGGGCACCGGAACCTCTAGGAACTTGTCAATCTTACATAATTTCTCTGGAATGACCAAATTGTCACAATCATCCAGAGTAGATAATACCTCCTTAAGCAGTGCGCGGAGATGTTCTAATTTAAATTTAAATGTTACAACATCAGGTTCAGCTTGTTGAGAAATTTTTCCTGAATCTGAAATTTCTCCCTCAGACAAAACCTCCCTCCTGGCCCCTTCAGATTGGTGTGAGGGTATGTCAGAACAGTTATCATCAGCGTCCTCTTGCTCTTCAGTGTTTAAAACAGAGCAATCGCGCTTTCTCTGATAAGTAGGCATTTTAGATAAAATGTTTGCAATAGAATTATCCATAACAGCCGTTAATTGTTGCATGGTAATAAGTATTGGCGCACTAGATGTACTAGGGGCCTCTTGTGTGGGCAAAACTGGTGTAGACACAGAAGGGGATGATGCAGTATCATGCTTACTCCCCTCATTTGAGGAATCATCTTGGGCAATATCATTATCTGTGGCATCATTGTCCCTACTTTGTTTGGACACTATGTCACAATTATCACATATATTTAAATGGGGAGAAACCTTGGCTTTCATACATATAGAACATCGCTTATCTGATGGTTCAGACATGTTAAACAGGCTTAAACTAGTCAACAAAGCATAAAAAAAGTTTTAAAATAAAACCGTTACTGTCACTTTAAATTTTAAACTGAACACACTTTATTACTGAATATGTGAAAAAGCATGAAGGAATTGTTCAAAATTCACCAAAATTTCACCACAGTGTCTTAAAGCCTTAAAAGTATTGCACGCCAAATTTGAAAGCTTTAACCCTTAAAATAACGGAACCGGAGCCGTTTTTACATTTAACCCCTATACAGTCCCAGGTATCTGCTTTGCTGAGACCCAACCAAGCCCAGAGGGGAATACGATACCAAATGACGCCTTCTATAAGCTTTTTCAGTGGTTCTTAGCTCCTCACACATGCATCTGCATGCCTTGCTTTCCAAAAACAACTGCGCATTAGTGGCGCGAAAATGAGGCTCTGCCTATGACTAGAAAAGGCCCCCATCTGAAAAAGGTGTCCAATACAGTGCCTGCCGTTTTTTTACAACAATCCCCAAGATTATAATAACTATTAAGAGTTATAATCTGCCAAATATGCTTAGCAAAGTAATCGTTTTAGCCCAGAAAAATGTCTACCAGTTTTTTAAGCCCTTATAAAGCCCTTTATTCTTATACTTAATCTAAGAAAATGGCTTACCGGTCCCCATAGGGGAAATGACAGCCTTCCAGCATTACATAGTCTTGTTAGAAATGTGGCCAGTCATACCTCAAGCAGAAAAGTCTGCCAACTGTTTCCCCCAACTGAAGTTACTTCATCTCAACAGTCCTGTGTGGAAACAGCAATCGATTTTAGTAACGTTTGCTAAAATCATCTTCCTCTTACAAACAGAAATCTTCATCTCTTTTCTGTTTCAGAGTAAATAGTACATACCAGCACTATTTTAAAATAACAAACACTTGATTGAAGGATAAAAACTACATTTAAACACCAAAAAACTCTTAACCATCTCCGTGGAGATGTTGCCGGTGCAACGGCAAAGAGAATTACTGGGGTAGGCGGAGCCTAGGAGGGATCATGTGACCAGCTTTGCTGGGCTCATTGCCATTTCCTGTTGGGGAAGAGAATATCCCACAAGTAAGGATGACGCCGTGGACCGGACACACCTATGTTGGAGAAATAAATGTACATTCATTTTTTAAAGGGAACAAGCAGTGCACAAACAACTGTTCTGCAGCAGTGAAAGTAAATTAGGCCTACCCATTCCTACTGGTGTCACAACTTCTGTTGATTACGAATAAACCCTCTGTCTGTATAACACAGACTGTACTACTACACCCTCTTATTTAAACAGTATTGCACTAAGTGAAGTAGTATAATGACAACATAGTAGCCAGAAAAACGCAAACAATGGAAGACAGGCAAACCATTATAGCCATTAGAAGGTGTAGGTCTTTTATTTAGAGAAATTGCAAAGTGAGTACAGTGAGCAGAGTTTTCTATCAAAAGGCAATTAAAAAGTTGAGGAAACTGGCAGCAATAGGTCTTGCAGACCCAAAGACACAATAGAATCAGAATGTTCAGAGTCAACAGCTCTGCGTGATAGGCGGCTCAAATGGACAACAGCTTTAAGCACAGCTTAAAGGGACACTGAACACAAATTACTGGTAGAAGCAAGAGAAGACATAAAACGGCAGGTTTGACTGGCCAAGTGGCAGTATGAAAGCTATTACTAACATGCACCAGCAATGGACTACTTTAGACTGGAAGTTCATCTCATAAATAAAAAATTGTAATCTTTGGCTCATCAATTAAGAGTTTTGCATGGTATTTTTAAGTAGGCAAAAGGTGGTTTCTTCATAGTATGACACCAAGCATGGAGGAGGAAATGTGGTTGTTTGGGGCTCTTTTACGTGATAAAGCGGCTCAAAGGACAAAAGCTTCAAGCACAGCTTAATACTGGTAGAAGCAAGAGAAGACTCCAAATGGCAGGTTTGCAAGGTTGAGTGGCAGAAATAACGCTGTTGCTAAGATGGATAAAACAACATTTTTGATGACATGATAAATTAATTTATTTCAGGATGGTGAGATGAGCCATCACATGTGGGATCAAAGTATTGTCCTACAGAAAGAGGGGGGGGGGGATAGAGCTTTAATCCATCCTACTTTCCTACAATTCCTTAGTCATACCTATGAACAAGAGAAAGGAGACAATAAGAAAAGTAGGTAAGGAAAGCAGGGTAAAAAAAAAGTGCAAACTGGTACCGCTGCCAATGGTTACAGAAAACAAGGGCAGGTATTGTCCATCATAAGAAAATAATTTTTTTCAGGCAAATTTTGTTTTCTTTCATAAGATGGTAAGAGTCAATGAGCCATCACTTATAGGATCCTATACCTAAGCTGTGAGGTCTATGAGATCACTATGAAATAGGGTGGAAAAGCAGATAGGGCAGGTAGAAGTACTAAACAGACACTGCAGAACTTTCCGAATAAGAGCAGCCTCAGAAGAGGCAAGCGTGTCAAAAAAGGTAGAATTTGGTCAAGGTATGTAAAGATGGCCAAGTAGCTGTTTTGCAAATCTGTTCAATGGAAGCTTCATTTCTAAAAGCCAAAGTAGAATAAGCAGTCATCTGTTCAGGAGGAGACTTTTAAGCTACTAGGTGTGCTACGTGAATCAAAGCTTTAAGCCAAGCTGCCATGTTGATTGCAGTAGCTTTCTGTCCCTTGCATGGACCAGAGAAATGGATAAACAAGAAAGAAAAAATTCTGAACAGAGAGCTGGGACTACAATTTCCTGATTGATGTTTTCAGAAGAAAAAACCTTAGGAAGGAATAAGTCATTTGTTTTTAAAACTGCTTTATCCTGGTGAACAAAATCAGGTAAGGAGAATCACGAGACAGAGCAGAAAGCTCAGATACTCTAATGTCCGAGTAACAGAACCTTTTAAAAAGCTGAATGTCCAGACCATGCATAGATTCAAAATGAGCCTGCAAACCCTTCAAAATCAACTTAAAGGTTCCACAGAGAGGAAGCAAGCCTGATAACTGGTCTTATCTTGACCAAAGCCTTGAATTTCAGGATGTTTTATGACACAAAACTGAAAGGGTAGAAATGTGTCCATTTAGAGCAGTGGTTGATAAACTGACTGATGAACCCTTATCCTGATCATCCTGCAAAAATAATATAATTTGAGGAATTCTAAGAGTTCCAATGGTAATTCTTAAGACTCAGATCAGGAACGGAATTTTTTTTTCCAGATTTTGCGATAACTACATCCAGCAACATGCTTTCTGGCCTGAAGCAAAGTGTCCAAACCGATCTGAAAAACCTCTCTGAGACAAAAAAATAATTTATTTTTACTTGATAAATTCATTTCTTTCTTGGTAGAGAGAGTCCATGATCCTTACACTTGAATATATATCCCTCCTACATCCCCTTCTCTCCCAGTAGTATTTAAAGCAGAGGAAAGAAGAAGGAAAGTAGGGTAAAGAGGTACAAACTAGGACTGCCGCCAACATGAACAAAATGTATTCGGTGTTTCATGGACTCTCACTACTAAGAAAGAAATTTAACATCAGGTGAGAAAAAAAAAAACATAATTTATGCTTACCTGATAAATTTATTTCTCTTGTAGTGTATCCAGTCCATGGATCATCCATTACTTGTGGGATAAGAATACCAAAGCTAAAGTACACGGATGATGGGAGGGACAAGGCAGGAACTTAAACGGAAGGAATCACTGCCTGTAGAACCTTTCTCCCAAAAACAGCCTCCGAAGAAGCAAAAGTATCAAATTTGTAAAATTTGGAAAAAGTATGAAGCGAAGACCAAGTCGCAGCCTTGCAAATCTGTTCAACAGAGGCCTCATTTTTAAAGGCCCAGGTGGAAGCCACAGCTCTAGTAGAATGAGCTGTAATCCTTTCAGGAGGCTGCTGTCCAGCAGTCTGATAGGCTAAATGGATTATACTCCGAAGCCAAAAAGAAAGAGAGGTTGCCGAGGCCTTTTGACCTCTCCTCCTCTGTCCAGAGTAAACAACAACCAGGTTAGATGTTTGGCAAAAATCTTTAGTAGCCTGTAAGTAAAACTTCAAGGCACGGACTACGTCTAGATTATGAAAAAGACGTTCCTTCTTTGAAGAAGGATTAGGACATAATGATGGAACAACAATCTCTTGATTGATATTCTTGTTAGAAACCACCTTAGGTAAAAACCCAGGTTTTGTACGCAGAACAACTTTATCTGAATGAAAGATCAGATAAGGAGAATCACAATGTAAGGCAGATAACTCCGAGACTCTTCGAGCCGAGGAAATAGCCATCAGAAAAAGAACTTTCCATGATAGAAGTTTGATCAATAGAGTGAAGGGGTTCAAACGGAACCGCTTGAAGAACTTTAAGAACCAAGTTTAAGCTCCATGGAGGAGCAACAGGTTTAAACACAGGCTTAATTCTAACTAAAGCCTGACAAAATGCCTGAATGTCTGGAACTTCCGCCAGACGCTTGTGTAAAAGAATAGACAGAGCAGAAATCTGTCTCTTTAAAGAACTAGCCGATAGTCCTTTGCCCAAACCCTCTTGGAGGAAGGACAATATCCTAGGAATCCTAACCCTACTCCATGAGTAATTTTTGGATTCACACCAATGAAGATATTTACGCCATATCTTGTGGTAAATTTTCCTGGTGACAGGCTTTCATGCCTGTATTAAGGTATCAATTACTGACTCAGAGAAGCCACGCTTTGATAGGATCAAGCGTTCAATCTCCATGCAGTCAGTCTAAGAGAAAGTAGATTCGGATGATTGAAAGAACCTTGTATTAGAAGGTCTTGTCTCAGAGGCAGAGTCCATGGTGGAAAGGATGACATGTCCACTAGGTCTGCATATCAGGTCCAGGTGGCCACGCAGGCGCTATCAATATCACCGATGCTCTCTCCTATTTGATTTTGGCAATCAGACGAGGGAGCAGAGGAAACGGTGGGAACACATAAGCCAGGTTGAAGAACCAAGGCGCTGCTAGAGCATCTATCAGTGCCGCTTCTGGGTCCCTGGACCTGGATCCATAACAAGGAAGCTTGGCGTTTTGGCGAGACGCCATAAGATCCAATTCTGGTTTGCCCCAACGGAGAACCAATTGAGCAAACACCTCCGGATGGAGTTCCCACTCCCCCGGATGAAAAGTCTGACGACTTAGAAAATCCGCCTCCCAGTTCTCTACACCTGGGATATGGATCGCTGACAGGTGGCAAGAGTGAGTCTCTGCCTAGCGAATTATCTTGGAGACTTCTGACATCGCTAGGTAACTCCTGGTTCCCCCTTGATGGTTGATGTAAGCCACAGTCGTGATGTTGTCCGACTGAAATCTGATGAACCTCAGTGTTGCTAACTGAGGCCAAGCTAGAAGAGCATTGAATATTGCTTTTAACTCCAGAATATTTATTGGGAGGAGTTTCTCCTCCTGAGTCCATGAACCTTGAGCCTTCAGGGAGTTCCAGACTGCACCCCAACCTAGAAGGCTGGCATCTGTTGTTACAATTGTCCAATCTGGTCTGCGAAAGGTCATACCCTTGGACAGATGGACTTGAGATAACCACCAGAGAAGAGAATCTCTGGTTTCCTGATCCAGATTTAGTAGAGGGGACAAATCTGTGTAATCCCCATTCCACTGACTGAGCATGCATAATTGCAGCGGTCTGAGATGCAGGCGCGCAAATGGCACTATGTCCATCGCCGCTATCATTAAGCCGATTACTTCCATGCACTGAGCCATCGTGGGGCGCGGAATGGAGTGAAGAACACGGCAAGCATTTAGAAGTTTTGATAACCTGGACTCCGTCAGGTAAATTTTCATTTCTATAGAGTCCCTAGGAAGGAAACCCTTGTGAGAGGAGATAGAGAACTCTTTTCTTCGTTCACTTTCCACCCATGCAACCTCAGAAATGCCAGAACTATCTCTGAATGAGACTTGGCAATTTGAAAGCTTGACGCCTGTATTAGGATGTCGTCTAGATAAGGAGCTACCGCTATGCCTCGCGGTCTTAGATCCGCCAGAAGAGAGCCCAGAACCTTTGTGAAAATTCTTGGGGCTGTAGCCAACCCGAAGGGAAGAGCTACAAATTGGTAATGCCTGTCTAGAAAGGCAAATCTCAGGAACCGATGATTCTTGTGAACCGGAATGTGAAGGTAGGCATTCTTTAAGTCCACTGTGGTCATGTACTGACCCTCTTGGATCAAGGGTAAAATGGTTCGAATAGTTTCCATCTTGAATGACGGAACTCTGAGGAATTTGCTTAGGATCTTTAGATCCAAAATTGGTCTGAAGGTTCCCTCTTTTTTGGGAACCACAAACAGATTTGAATAAAACCCCTGTCCTTGTTCCGTCCGCGGAACTGGATGGATCACTCCCATTACAAGGAGGTCTTGTACGCAGCTTAGGAATGCCTCTTTCTTTATCTGGTTTGTAGATAATCTTGAAAAGTGAAATCTCCCTTGTGGAGGAGAAGCTTTGAAGTCCAGAAGATATCCCTGAGATATGATCTCCAACGCCCAGGGATCCTTAACATCTCTTGCCCACGTCTGGGCGAAGAGAGAGTCTGCCCCCTACTAGGTCCGTTGTCGGATAGGGGGCCGCTCCTTCATGCTGTCTTAGAGGCAGCAGCAGGCTTTCTGGCTTGCTTGCCCTTGTTCCAGGACTGGTTAGGTTTCCAGGCCTTCTTGGATTGAGCAAAAGTTCCCTCTTGTTTTGAAGCAGAGGAAGTTGATGCTGCACCTGCCTTGAAATTTCGAAAGGCACGAAAATTAGACTGTTTGGCCCTCGATTTGACCCTGTCCTGAGGAAGGGTATGACCCTTACTTACAGTAATGTGATCAATAATTTCTTTCAAACCAGGCCCGAATAAGGTCTGCCCCTTGAAAGGAATGTTGAGCAATTTAGACTTTGAAGTCACATCAGCTGACCAGGATTTAAGCCATAGCGCCGTACGCGCCTGGATGGCAAATCCGGAATTCTTAGACGTTAGTTTAGTCAAATGAACAATGGCATCAGAAACAAATGAGTTAGCTAGCTTAAGTGTTCTAAGCTTGTCAATAATTTCAGTCAATGGAGCTGTATGGATGGCCTCTTCCAGGGCCTCAAACCAGAACGCCGCCGCAGCAGTGACATTTTCTTAAGGTGACCCTCTAATTTTTTTATCCATTGGATCTGAAAAAGCACAACTGTCCTCAACCGGGATAGTAGTACGCTTTGCTAAAGTAGAAACTGCTCCCTCCACCTTAGGGACCGTCTGCCATAAGTCCCGTGTAGTGGCATCTATTGGAAACATTTTTCTAAATATAGGAGGTGGGGAAAAGGGCACACCGGGTCTATCCCACTCCTTACTAATAATTTCTGTAAGCCTTTTAGATATTGGAAAAACATCAGTACTCACCGGCACTGCATAGTATTTATCCAGCCTACACAATTTCTCTGGCACTGCAATTGTGTCACAGTCATTCAGAGCAGCTAATACCTCCCCAAGCAATACACAGAGGTTCTCAAGCTTAAATTTAAAATAAGAAATCTCTGTATCAGGTCTCCCTGATTCAGAGACGTCACCCACAGACTGAAGCTCTCCGTCCTCAGGTTCTGCATATTGTGACGCAGTATCAGACATGGCTCTTACAGCATCTACGCGCTCTGTATCTCGTCTAACCCCAGAGCTATCGCGCTTGCCTCTCAATTCAGGCAATCTGGATAATACCTATTCATGATTGCAGCCATGTCCTGAAAAGTAATCGCTATGGGCGTTCCTGATGTACTTGGCGCCATATTAGCGTGCGTCCCTTGAGCGGGAGGCGAAGGGTCCGACACGTGGGGAGAGTTAGTCGGCATAACTTCCCCCTCGACAGACCCCTCTGGTGACAATTCTTTTATAGATAAAGACTGATCTTTACTGTTTAAGGTGAAATCAATACATTTAGTACACATTCTCCTATGGGGCTCCACCATGGCTTTTAAACATAATGAACAAGTAGTGTCCTCTGTATCAGACATGTTTGTACAGACTAGCAATGAGACTAGCAAGCTTGGAAAACACTTCGAATCAAGTTAACAAGCAATATAAAAAAACGTTACTGTGCCTTTAAGAGAAACAAATTTTGACAAAATTTGAAATAACAGTGAAAAAAGGCAGTTACACAAACGAAATTTTTACAGTGTATGTAACAAGTTAGCAGAGCATTGCACCCACTTGCAAATGGATGATTAACCCCTTAATACCAAAAACGGAATAATAAATGACAAAAACGTTTTTAAACACAGTCACAACTACCACCACAGGTCTACTGTGGTTGTTACCCTCCTCAAACACGACTTTTGAAGCCTTTTGAGCCCTTCAGAGATGTCCTGTATCATGCAGAAGGAAGCTGAGTGTCTCAGTCTGTAATTCTAGCTGCGCAGAAAAGCGCTAAAATAGGCCCCTCCCAGTGGAAAGCCTCAGGAAACTGTTTCTAGGCAAAAAATCAAGCCAGCCATGTGGAAAAAAACTAGGCCCCAATAAGTTTTGTCACCAAACATATATAAAAACGATTAACATGCCAGCAAACGTTTTATATTACATTTTTATAGGAGTATGTATCTCTGTTAATAAGCCTGATACCAGTCGCTATTAAATCACTGCATTTAGGCTTAACTTACATTAATTCGGTATCAGCAGCATTTTTCTAGCAAATTCCATCCCTAGAAATATGTTAACTGCACATACCTTATTGCAGGAAAACCTGTACGCCATTCCCCCTCTGAAGTTACCTCACTCCTCAGAATATGTGAGAACGCAGTGGATCTTAGTTACTTCTGCTAAGATCATAGAAATTACAGGCAGATTCTTCTTCCAATGCTGCCTGAGATGAAACAGTACACTCCGGTACCATTTAAAAAATAACAAACTTTTGATTGAAGTTAAAAAACTAACTAAATACACCACTCTCCTCTTACTACGTCCATCTTTGTTGAGAGTTGCAAGAGAATGACTGGATATGGCAGTGAGGGGAGGAGCTATATAGCAGCTCTGCTGTGGGTGGTCCTCTTGCAACTTCCTGTTGGGAAGGAGAATATCCCACAAGTAATGGATGATCCGTGGACTGGATACACTTAACAAGAGAAATTAATGTTTTCTTTCTAATGGTAGTGAGTCCACGAGCCTTACACTTGGGAATCGATTCCCAAGCTGAGAAGTTTGAAAAATGATTGGTTGGGAAAAAGGTATGGCAGGCCCCAAGTAATAGGAACCACAGACCTAAGAACCTTTCAACGAAAAGCAGCCTCCGCTGAGGCATACACATCAAAATTATACAATTTTGTAAAAGTGGGAAGAGAAGAACAAGTCGCGGTCTTGCAAATTTGATCACCAGAAGCCTCATTATTGAACGCCCAGGAAGTAGCAACTGAAAGAGTGGAGTGAGCAGTTATTCTGACCAGTGGATCTTGGCCAGCTTCCAAGTAAGCTCTATGAATGATACTCTTTAACCAGAAACACAAAAGACATAGCCGTGGCTTTTTGACCCTTGTGTTTACCTGAAAATAACACAAACAGACTAGAATACTGACGAACATCCTTCGTAGCTTGAAGACAAAATTGTAATGCGCTAACAACATCTAAATTATGCAATAACCTCTCCTGTGGTGACTTTGGATTAGGACACAAAGAAAGAAAGAACTACCTTAGGGAAAAAGCATGATTTCAGTCTTAAAACGGCCTTATCCTGATGAAACACCAAATAAGGAACTTACCAAGAAAGTGCTGAGATAGCCAACAAGAAAATAAAATTTCAGGAAAGTATCTTGAGATCCCGTTTTTGCATGGGTTCAAAAGGTTGCAAAACCTTTAAAAACAAATTCAAATTCCACAGAGGAGCAAATTACTTAATCACTGGTCTGATTCTGTGTAGAGTCTAAACGAAAGATTGAATGTCAGGCAACCTAGATCATTTTCAATGTAACAAGACAGACAAAGCCGAAATCTGACCCTTTAAGGAACTCCCTTATCTAAACCAGATATGTTCAGGACCCTGTAGTGTGTGTGTGTGTGTGTGTGTGTGTGTATGTGTCTAATATAATTATAATGCATTGGTGTTAATGGGGGAAGAAAATATATACATTAAATTGCTGTCAGTGGACTATTATCACTTAACTATGGTGCCCAGGTCCAACCCCATCTGATCCTTGTCCCACGCGGTCCTCCCACTAAAATGCCGCTATATGTGCAAAGTGCACACGCACGCACACTGGCATTCTGACAGGCCTGCACAGTATTTCTTATGTCTGGAACACAAGGCATGTCACAGCTTGAAGTGGGGGCATTTCAGGTTGTGGCCCACCAGGAGGGCTGTCAAGGCCTGGTACTGGGCCGTGCCCCGGCTGTTGAGAAACTAGGATCTAGAACATTTGGTAAAAACTGGAGAATCCGTGGAATTCATACAGAATGCCATGAGTAACCAAGTTTAGAACAGCAAGAGAAATGCATGTTCCATACCTTAAAGGTAAATATGTCTAGTAACCGGCTTATGAACCTGAATCAAAGTGTCAATTACAGAATTAGAGAAACCTCTCTGTGAAAGAATAAACCATTAAATTTCCAAGCAGTTAAATTGAAAGACTGAAGGTTTTGGTAAAAGAATGGACCCCAAGACAGAATATCTGATCTCAGAGGTATATGTCAAGGTGGATCGCTGGACATCCTCACTAGATACAACGTCTATCAACCCTGCTTGAGAATCCCTTGACCTCGAAACATACTGTGGTAATTTGTGATTTAGGCAAGAAGCCATGAGGTCTATCTCTGCTGTCCTCCACCTGTTCACTACACTATCGAAAATATCTTGATTGAGAGTCCATTCCCCAGAATGAAGTGTCTGACTACTCAAGTTATTCGCTTCACAGCTGTCCAATCCTGGGATATGAATGACTGAGATGGTACTCTAATATGTTTATGCTCATGACAGAATGCAAGATACTTCCTGCATGGCTAAGGAGCTCCTTGTGCCCCCTTGAGGATTGATGTACGCAACAGTCATATTGTCCGATTTAAAATGGATAAAGGGAATTAAACATAGCAGCGGCCACGCTTGTGAAGCGTTGAAAATCTATGATATTGATGGGTAATGAGGTCTCTTGAGAAGACCAGATTCCTTGGGCCCTTTGATAACCCCCAAACTGCACCTCAACCTGTGAGGCTGGCATCCGTGGTGTTATTTCCCATGTTGAACGATAGAAACTCATGCCTACCACAATTTGGTGAGGATTTAACCACCACTTCAGAGACTGTCTGGTGAACTGATCTGATAATATCCGCTGGGAAAGATCTGAATGGTCTCCATTCCACTGTCAGAGCATACACAAATGTGGTGGTCTCAGGTGCAGCCTTGCAAAAGGATTGGAGTAGGACGCCACTACCATGAGGCCTTTTATCTCCGGGCTACCGATGGGCAAGAAGTCTCCTGAAGGTCTTGGCAAGCTGACTGAAGCTTGAACTTGCGCTGATACGTCAAAAAAAATCCTTGTTGCTATTTAGTCCATAATCAACCCCAAGAAGCACACTTTTGTCTGAGGTGTGAGAGAACTCTTTAAGATGCTGATTATAAAACTGTCTGTGAAGAAAACCAAAGTAACTTCTCAGTGTGAGAAATTACTAAAGGCAAAGATGGAGCTTGAACCAAAATATCGTCCAGGTACAAAGCTACCGCTATACCCTAAAGACGAATAAAAGAAAGAAGAGTTTCCAACACCTTAGTGAAAATTCTTAGAGCAGTAGCAAACCCGAAGAGAAGAGCCACAAACTGGTAATGTTTGTTTAGAAAGGCTAACCAGAGAAATTGATGGAGATCCGGATGAATAGGAATGTAAAGGTATGCATCCTTCAGATCTATAGTTGATATGAATTGGTAAAAACAAATTATGCTTACCTGATAATTGCATTTCTATCTGTATGGGAAGAGTCCACAGCTGCATTCCTTACTTGTGGGAAATACTGAACCTGGCCACCAGCAGGAGGCAAAGACACCCCAGCCAAAAGCTTAAATACCTCCCCCACTTCCTCATAACCCCAGTCATTCTGCCGAGGGAACAAGGAACAGAAGGAGAAATATCAGGGTGAAAAAGGTGAAAGGTGAAAGAAGAAAGATTTTCAAATTTAAGGCCTACCATCGGAGAACACGGGCGGGAGATGTGGAGTCTTCCCATACAGATGGAAATTAAATTATCAGGTAAGCATAATTTATGTTTTCCATCTAAATATGGAAAGAGTCAAAAGCTGCATTCCTTACTTATGGGAAACATATACCCAAGCTCTAGAGTACACGGAATGCTAAAGGGAGGGAAAAAAGAGAGGTTGCTTCAGCAGAAGCAAAAACATCAAACCTGTAAAATTTTGGAAAAAGTATGTAAGGAGAACCAGGTAGCCGCCTTACAATTCTGATCCATAGACGCCTCATTTTTGAAAGCCCAAGAGGAAACCACTGTTCTCGTAGAATGAGACGTAATCCTCAGAGGAGGCTTATGTCCCGCCGCTTCAATGCTAAACAGATGACACTCCTCAGACAAAAAGATAAGGAAGTTGAAGAGGCCCACCGACCCCTAAGCTTCCCGGGGAAAAAAAAGAGAACAAACCAAGAAAGAAGTTTGTCTAAATTCCTTTGTGGCCCGAAGATAGAACTTCAAGGCACAAACCACATCCAGAAATACATTAAACATTCCTTCGACGAAGGAGGGTTAGAACATAAGAAAGGAACCACAATCTCTTGATTGATGCTGCGAATTGACCCAACCTTAGGAAGAAAACCTAACTTGGTTCGTAGAACAGCCTTATCGGCATTAAAAGCCAGATAAGGAGGGACGCATTGCGAGGCAGCGATCACAGACTCTGCACGCAGAAGCAATAGCCAGTAGAAAGGAACCTTCCAAGACAACAATTTAATGTCTACTTCATGCACAGGCTCCAACGGAGCCCGTTGCAAAACCTTAAGGACAAGAATTAAACTCCAAGGAGGAGACTTTGATCTAAACACAGGTCTGATCCCAGCAGAGCCTTAACAAATGGCTGCTCATCTGGAAGCTCTGCAAAACACAGACAGGGCCGAAAACCGTCCCTTAAGGGGACCTGCAGAAAAGCCCTTCCTTCAGTTAACCTTATGATAGATGCGACGAGCAACCAGCTTACGAGCTTGAATGAGAGTAAAAACAGAATTTATGTTTACCTGATAAATTACTTTCTCCAACGGTGTGTCCGGTCCACGGCGTCATCCTTACTTGTGGGATATTCTCTTCCCCAACAGGAAATGGCAAAGAGCCCAGCAAAGCTGGTCACATGATCCCTCCTAGGCTCCGCCTACCCCAGTCATTCGACCGACGTTAAGGAGGAATATTTGCATAGGAGAAGCCATATGGTACCGTGGTGACTGTAGTTAAAGAAAATAAATTATCAGACCTGATTAAAAAAACCAGGGCGGGCCGTGGACCGGACACACCGTTGGAGAAAGTAATTTATCAGGTAAACATAAATTCTGTTTTCTCCAACATAGGTGTGTCCGGTCCACGGCGTCATCCTTACTTGTGGGAACCAATACCAAAGCTTTAGGACACGGATGAAGGGAGGGAGCAAATCAGGTCACCTAAATGGAAGGCACCACGGCTTGCAAAACCTTTCTCCCAAAAATAGCCTCAGAAGAAGCAAAAGTATCAAACTTGTAAAATTTGGTAAAAGTGTGCAGTGAAGACCAAGTCGCTGCCCTACATATCTGATCAACAGAAGCCTCGTTCTTGAAGGCCCATGTGGAAGCCACAGCCCTAGTGGAATGAGCCGTGATTCTGTCGGGAGGCTGCCGTCCGGCAGTCTCGTAAGCCAATCTGATGATGCTTTTAATCCAAAAAGAGAGAGAGGCAGAAGTTGCTTTTTGACCTCTCCTTTTACCGGAATAAACAACAAACAAGGAAGATGTTTGTCTAAAATCCTTTGTAGCATCTAAATAGAATTTTAGAGCGCGAACAACATCCAAATTGTGCAACAAACGTTCCTTCTTTGAAACTGGTTTCGGACACAGAGAAGGTACGATAATCTCCTGGTTAATGTTTTTGTTAGAAACAACTTTTGGAAGAAAACCAGGTTTAGTACGTAAAACCACCTTATCTGCATGGAACACCAGATAAGGAGGAGAACACTGCAGAGCAGATAATTCTGAAACTCTTCTAGCAGAAGAAATTGCAACTAAAAACAAAACTTTCCAAGATAATAACTTAATATCAACGGAATGTAAGGGTTCAAACGGAACCCCCTGAAGAACTGAAAGAACTAAGTTGAGACTCCAAGGAGGAGTCAAAGGTTTGTAAACAGGCTTAATTCTAACCAGAGCCTGAACAAAGGCTTGAACATCTGGCACAGCTGCCAGCTTTTTGTGAAGTAACACAGACAAGGCAGAAATCTGTCCCTTCAGGGAACTAGCCGATAATCCTTTTTCCAATCCTTCTTGAAGGAAGGATAGAATCTTAGGAATCTTAACCTTGTCCCAAGGGAATCCTTTAGATTCACACCAACAGATATATTTTTTCCAAATTTTGTGGTAAATCTTTCTAGTTACAGGCTTTCTGGCCTGAACAAGAGTATCGATAACAGAATCTGAGAACCCTCGCTTCGATAAGATCAAGCGTTCAATCTCCAAGCAGTCAGCTGGAGTGAAACCAGATTCGGATGTTCGAACGGACCCTGAACAAGAAGGTCTCGTCTCAAAGGTAGCTTCCAAGGTGGAGCCGATGACATATTCACCAGATCTGCATACCAAGTCCTGCGTGGCCACGCAGGAGCTATCAAGATCACCGACGCCCTCTCCTGATTGATCCTGGCTACCAGCCGGGGGATGAGAGGAAACGGCGGGAACACATAAGCTAGTTTGAAGGTCCAAGGTGCTACTAGTGCATCCACTAGAGCCGCCTTGGGATCCCTGGATCTGGACCCGTAGCAGGGAACTTTGAAGTTCTGACGAGAGGCCATCAGATCCATGTCTGGAATGCCCCACAGCTGAGTGACTTGGGCAAAGGTTTCCGGATGGAGTTCCCACTCCCCCGGATGCAATGTCTGACGACTCAGAAAATCCGCTTCCCAATTTTCCACTCCTGGGATGTGGATAGCAGACAGGTGGCAGGAGTGAGACTCCGCCCATAGAATGATTTTGGTCACTTCTTCCATCGCTAGGGAACTCCTTGTTCCCCCCTGATGGTTGATGTACGCAACAGTTGTCATGTTGTCTGATTGAAACCGTATGAACTTGGCCCTCGCTAGCTGAGGCCAAGCCTTGAGAGCATTGAATATCGCTCTCAGTTCCAGAATATTTATCGGTAGAAGAGATTCTTCCCGAGACCAAAGACCCTGAGCTTTCAGGGATCCCCAGACCGCGCCCCAGCCCATCAGACTGGCGTCGGTCGTGACGATGACCCACTCCGGTCTGCGGAATGTCATCCCTTGTGACAGGTTGTCCAGGGACAGCCACCAACGGAGTGAGTCTCTGGTCCTCTGATTTACTTGTATCTTCGGAGACAAGTCTGTATAGTCCCCATTCCACTGACTGAGCATGCACAGTTGTAATGGTCTTAGATGAATGCGCGCAAAAGGAACTATGTCCATTGCCGCTACCATCAAACCGATCACTTCCATGCACTGCGCTATGGAAGGAAGAGGAACGGAATGAAGTATTTGACAAGAGTTTAGAAGTTTTGTTTTTCTGGCCTCTGTCAGAAAAATCCTCATTTCTAAGGAGTCTATTATTGTTCCCAAGAAGGGAACCCTTGTTGACGGAGATAGAGAACTCTTTTCCACGTTCACTTTCCATCCGTGAGATCTGAGAAAGGCCAGGACAATGTCCGTGTGAGCCTTTGCTTGAGGAAGGGACGACGCTTGAATCAGAATGTCGTCCAAGTAAGGTACTACAGCAATGCCCCTTGGTCTTAGCACAGCTAGAAGGGACCCTAGTACCTTTGTGAAAATCCTTGGAGCAGTGGCTAATCCGAAAGGAAGCGCCACGAACTGGTAATGCTTGTCCAGGAATGCGAACCTTAGGAACCGATGATGTTCCTTGTGGATAGGAATATGTAGATACGCATCCTTTAAATCCACTGTGGTCATGAATTGACCTTCCTGGATGGAAGGAAGAATAGTTCGAATGGTTTCCATCTTGAACGATGGAACCTTGAGAAACTTGTTTAAGATCTTGAGATCTAAGATTGGTCTGAACGTTCCCTCTTTTTTGGGAACTATGAACAGATTGGAGTAGAACCCCATCCCTTGTTCTCTTAATGGAACAGGATGAATCACTCCCATTTTTAACAGGTCTTCTACACAATGTAAG
This sequence comes from Bombina bombina, assembly GCF_027579735.1. NCBI lineage: Eukaryota > Metazoa > Chordata > Amphibia > Anura > Bombinatoridae > Bombina > Bombina bombina. Next base: position 1,410,992,135 of record NC_069500.1, read on the forward strand.
AATGCCTGTCTTTTTATGTGGTCTGAAGACAACTGAGACCTGTGGAACCTCCCCCTTGGGGGAAGCCCCTTGAATTCCAGAAGATAACCTTGGGAGACTATTTCTAGCGCCCAAGGATCCAGAACATCTCTTGCCCAAGCCTGAGCGAAGAGAGAGAGTCTGCCCCCCACAAGATCCGGTCCCGGATCGGGGGCCAACATTTCATGCTGTCTTGGTAGCAGTGGCAGGTTTCTTGGCCTGCTTTCCCTTGTTCCAGCCTTGCATTGGTCTCCAAGCTGGCTTGGCTTGAGAAGTATTACCCTCTTGCTTAGAGGACGTAGCACTTTGGGCTGGTCCATTTCTACGAAAGGGACGAAAATTAGGTTTATTTTTTGCCTTGAAAGGCCGATCCTGAGGAAGGGCGTGGCCCTTACCCCCAGTGATATCAGAGATAATCTCTTTCAAGTCAGGGCCAAACAGCGTTTTCCCCTTGAAAGGAATGTTAAGTAGCTTGTTCTTGGAAGACGCATCAGCTGACCAAGATTTCAACCAAAGCGCTCTGCGCGCCACAATAGCAAACCCAGAATTCTTAGCCGCTAACCTAGCCAATTGCAAAGTGGCGTCTAGGGTGAAAGAATTAGCCAATTTGAGAGCATTGATTCTGTCCATAATCTCCTCATAAGGAGGAGAATCACTATCGACCGCCTTTATCAGCTCATCGAACCAGAAACATGCGGCTGTAGCTACAGGGACAACGCATGAAATTGGTTGCAGAAGGTAACCCTGCTGAACAAACATCTTTTTAAGTAAACCTTCTAATTTTTTATCCATAGGATCTTTGAAAGCACAACTATCCTCTATGGGAATAGTGGTGCGTTTGTTTAAAGTGGAAACCGCTCCCTCGACCTTGGGGACTGTCTGCCATAAGTCCTTTCTGGGGTCGACCATAGGAAACAATTTTTTAAATATGGGGGGAGGGACGAAAGGAATACCGGGCCTTTCCCATTCTTTATTAACAATGTCCGCCACCCGCTTGGGTATAGGAAAAGCTTCTGGGAGCCCCGGGACCTCTAGGAACTTGTCCATTTTACATAGTTTCTCTGGGATGACCAACTTGTCACAATCATCCAGAGTGGATAATACCTCCTTAAGCAGAATGCGGAGATGTTCCAACTTAAATTTAAACGTAATCACATCAGGTTCAGCTTGTTGAGAAATGTTCCCTGAATCAGTAATTTCTCCCTCAGACAAAACCTCCCTGGCCCCATCAGACTGGGTTAGGGGCCCTTCAGAACCATTATTATCAGCGTCGTCATGCTCTTCAGTATCTAAAACAGAGCAGTCGCGCTTACGCTGATAAGTGTTCATTTTGGCTAAAATGTTTTTGACAGAATTATCCATTACAGCCGTTAATTGTTGCATAGTAAGGAGTATTGGCGCGCTAGATGTACTAGGGGCCTCCTGAGTGGGCAAGACTCGTGTAGACGAAGGAGGGAATGATGCAGTACCATGCTTACTCCCCTCACTTGAGGAATCATCTTGGGCATCATTGTCATTGTCACATAAATCACATTTATTTAAATGAATAGGAATTCTGGCTTCCCCACATTCAGAACACAGTCTATCTGGTAGTTCAGACATGTTAAACAGGCATAAACTTGATAACAAAGTACAAAAAACGTTTTAAAATAAAACCGTTACTGTCACTTTAAATTTTAAACTGAACACACTTTATTACTGCAATTGCGAAAAAACATGAAGGAATTGTTCAAAATTCACCAAATTTTCACCACAGTGTCTTAAAGCCTTAAAAGTATTGCACACCAAATTTGGAAGCTTTAACCCTTAAAATAACGGAACCGGAGCCGTTTTTAACTTTAACCCCTTTACAGTCCCTGGTATCTGCTTTGCTGAGACCCAACCAAGCCCAAAGGGGAATACGATACCAAATGACGCCTTCAGAAAGTCTTTTCTAAGTATCAGAGCTCCTCTCACATGCGACTGCATGTCATGCCTCTCAAAAACAAGTGCGCAACACCGGCGCGAAAATGAGGCTCTGCCTATGATTTGGGAAAGCCCCTAAAGAATAAGGTGTCTAAAACAGTGCCTGCCGATATTATTATATCAAAATACCCAGAATAAATGATTCCTCAAGGCTAAATATGTGTTAATAATGAATCGATTTAGCCCAGAAAAAGTCTACAGTCTTAATAAGCCCTTGTGAAGCCCTTATTTACGATCTTAATAAACATGGCTTACCGGATCCCATAGGGAAAATGACAGCTTCCAGCATTACATCGTCTTGTTAGAATGTGTCATACCTCAAGCAGCAAGAGACTGCTCACTGTTCCCCCAACTGAAGTTAATTGCTCTCAACAGTCCTGTGTGGAACAGCCATGGATTTTAGTGACGGTTGCTAAAATCATTTTCCTCATACAAACAGAAATCTTCATCTCTTTTCTGTTTCTGAGTAAATAGTACATACCAGCACTATTTCAAAATAACAAACTCTTGATTGAATAATAAAAACTACAGTTAAACACTAAAAAACTCTAAGCCATCTCCGTGGAGATGTTGCCTGTACAACGGCAAAGAGAATGACTGGGGTAGGCGGAGCCTAGGAGGGATCATGTGACCAGCTTTGCTGGGCTCTTTGCCATTTCCTGTTGGGGAAGAGAATATCCCACAAGTAAGGATGACGCCGTGGACCGGACACACCTATGTTGGAGAAAATAACTCTCAGAAAACCCTCTCTTGGCTAGGACTAAGCATTCAATCTCCACACAGTCAGTCTCAGAGAATCTAGACATTGATGAACAAAGAGACCTTGGTCAGCAGATCCCTGCGACAAGGTAACTTCCACGGAGGAGATGACATCCCCACTAGATCTGCGAACCATATCCTTCGCGGCCAAGACGGAGCAGTCGGTATCACTGACGCCTGCTTGACTCGAGCCACTACACTAGGAAGTAGTGCAATGGTCGGAAAGGATAAATTAGATTGAACCTCTAAGGCACCGCTAATGCATCTGTTAGCTCCGCCTGAGAATCCCTGTACCTCAACCCCTATCTGGGTATCTTGGTATTGATTAAATTGTTATAAGATCTTCCTCTTGCAAATCTCTGCAAACACTTGGGAAGGAGAGACCATTCTCCCCGTAAAGAATTGTCTGCTGAGGAAATCCGCTTCCCTGTTGTCCACACCCGGAATGTGGATCGTTTACAGTGAACAAATGCGGGTCTCCCCCACACCAGAATCCGAGATACTTCGCTCAAAAATAGGGAGCTTCTCGTTCCCCCTGATGGTTGATGTAAGGCACCAAGGATTGTTTGATTGGAATCTGATTAACTGGGACGAACGCAGCAGAGGCTAATCCTTAAGAGCATTGTATATTGCTCGAAGAGCCAAAATGAAATCAGGAGGGAGTTTTACCTCCTGAGACCAGAGGCCCTGTGCCTTCCTGGCACCCCAAACAGCTCCCCATTCTGACAGACTAGCAACCATAGTCACAATCACCCAGGATGGTCTTGAAACGGACATCCCTCAGGACAAGTGATCAGGACAAAACCACCAAGAGAGCAATTCTCCCGATTGGTTGTCCAGAGAAATCTGTTGAGACAGATCCAAATGACTGCCGTTCCACTAGTTCAGCATGCGCAGTTGCAACAGTCTGAGGTGAAACCTGGCAAAGGAAATGATGTCCAAGCTGGAAACCATGAGACCAATCACCTTCATACACCGAGCCACAGATGGCCTTAAGGAGATCTGGAGGGCAAGACATGTTGAAACTAGCTTGCAACGTCTCTGGTCTGTTAGAAATATTCTCATGTCTATGGAGACTATTATAGTCACCGAAATTCTACCCTGGTACTTGATACAAGAGAACTCTGTCTAGATTATCTGCCATTTATGGGATCGAAGAAGACAGAGGAGATATTCCGAATGGTCCACTCTTCGAAAAATTTCTTTAGCTAGACCAAACAGAAGGGCAATAAACTGGAAGCGCTGGTCCAGGAATGCAAACCTTGGGAACTGAAGTGGTCCTGGAGGATTGGTACGAGAAGGGAGCATCCTTCAGATCTATCGTGGTCATGAACTACCCCTCTCAAACGAGGGGAAGAATGGACATTTAAAAACCTGCTTAAGCACTTTAGGTCCACAATCGGACGGAAAGTTCCCTCCTTCTTAGGGTCTACGAAAAGGTTTGAATAGTATCCCAAACCTCTCACTGCTATAGGCACCGGGACAATAACTCCTAGAACATAGATCAGTACACAGCCCAGAAAGGCTTCCCTTCTTTCTGCTCAGGAAGACAGGAGGAATCTGCCCTTGGGTGGCTGAGACTTAAAACCTATCTTGTAACCCTGAGCTAAGACCTCCAGGATCCATGGATCCTGCACGTCACTGAACCAAGCGACTGAAAAGAGACATACTGCCCCCTACACAATCCAGAAGAGGACCGGGGACCACCCATTCATGCCGACGTAGACTCGGCGGGCTCCTTGCACTCTTTACATTTATTTCAGGACTGAGCGGGTTTCTAAGAGCTCTTGGTTTGCTCTGGCTTAGCGGAGGACTGCTGACATGGGCATTATAAGAATGAAAATCGTCTCATATATTAGTTCATATACTCTTGCGGTAGGAGGGCACCCTTGCCCCCTGTGACCATGGAGATAATTTGAGTCCAGGCCTGGACCAGACAAAATCATTCCCTTAAAGGGAGGGAAGAAGTCTAGACTTAGAAGTCATATCCGCAGACCATAACTTCAGCCAGAGCCCAACGGGCCTGAACAGAAAAAGCTGAAGCCATAGCATTCAAGCGAATAAACTGCCTAATAGCAGCACAGATAAAAGAATTAACAACCATCAAGGCCGTAAAACTTTTCTGAGTAACGTCGAGGGGATCCTCCACACCGATCAAATCCTATAAGGAGTCACACCAGAAGGTAGTTTCTCTAATAACCGCGGCAACAGCCGTCGCCGGATGAAACAAATATCCTGTATGTTGAAACATCTTTCTTAACAGAGTTTCCATCTTTTATCCATGTGCTCTTCAAATGAACTATCCTCAAGCTGGATAGTAGTACGTTTAGCAAGGGTGAAGATAACGCCATCCCATCCCAGGACCGGGGACAATTTGTTAAAGGGAGAAGAGGGGGAAAAGGAATCCAATCCTGTCCCATTCCCAATAAATTATCTGATGTACTCTGGGAAGGAGTGCAATATGTAACCTTTTCGCTTGCGCTTAGCAGGGCGAGGTGAAGCATTAAAGGCCGCAGACACCACTGTCTGAACTGCGCAGTAACATCTGGAGAAAAAAGGCCCCCTCCAGATGGAGGATCAGCAATGCTACGGGAAAACTGCATGTGTAGAGATATAAGAATGTAGTGTACGCACCTCACTGGACGACAACTCCTCAGAGGTGGATGGCTCTGTGGTATCAAACATGTTTGATATCACATCATCAAGCCATATGGAACGTAACAGAGGGCGGAACTAAGGCCTCCTCACCATATAATCAGGAATGACTCATTAGGAATATAGGGAGTGCCCTCTAAAGTAACAGAATCCTCCATGGAACCCTTATACCGCAATGGCTGGGGCACTCACCACCTCCTATGACCCAGACAGTACAGAGATTTATGACTCCTCTCTGATAGACACCCGGTCAGGAAAAAGGGAATGAATCACATGTTGAACAATGCAAGACCGTCCCTGCTATGAGAAGCGCGCCAAGCTTGTAAGCTGCATGGCAATCAAAGTGAAACTTATGTATTCCATAACAGCCTATGAGCCCATAACATCTCACATAAAAGCAGCATAAAATCAAACATATAAGATTATTCCCCCCCCCCCTGTTCAATAACCCCCCTAGGGAGATATTAACCCTTGATTCTATACAGATAAAAGGAGTCACACTGTGACCCTGTCTTCATGCGTTATCATACAAGTATAAAATATGAAACGATCTTACCAGAATCTACACCGTGGAACAGGAACACGGCCTTTCAAGTGTGACAGATAGTAGCATCGCTTCTGACATGGACTTTAGTGAAGAAAGCAGGCAGCAAAACTCGTCAACGCTGATTGCCTATGGAGCTGTTATTATGAGTCGGGATGGTTTTGCAGAAAGACTTTTCCTGCATCTCCGAACTCTAACTTTCATCCATGCTCTCACTGAGAGGCTGACAGGACTACTTAAAACTCCAGTCCCATCTCGAAGAGTACTACTCTCCATAAGAGACTACTCCGAAATCTTCTAACACTTCTCGGCCAACCTCCTGTGACGAAAGGCAAAGAATGACTAGGGTTATGAGGAAGTGGGGGAGGTATTTAAGCCTTTGGCTGGGGTGTCTTTGCCTCCTGCTGGTGGCCAGGTTCAGTATTTTCCATAAGTAAGGAATGCAGCTGTGGACTCTTCCCATATTAAGATGGAAATTGATCTAATAGTCTCCATCTTGAAATGTGTTCAATGTTTTTAAATCCAATATTGCACAAAAGGTTCCCTCTTTATTCAGAACAATGAAAAGGTTTGAATATAAAAAAAATAATGTATGCTTCCCTGATAAATTATTTCCTTCTTGACAGTGAGAGCCAACATTCTTAACCTATGGGAATTACTCTACCTGGCCACCAGGAGAGGCAGACACCCCATACAAAGCTATACAGGGAGTGCAGAATTATTAGGCAAATGAGTATTTTGACCACATCATCTTCTTTATGCATGTTGTCTTACTCCAAGCTGTATAGGCTCGAAAGCCTCCTACCAATTAAGCATATTAGGTGATGTGCATCTCTGTAATGAGAAGGGGTGTGGTCTAATGACATCAACACCCTATATCAGGTGTGCATAATTATTAGGCAACTTCCTTTCCTTTGGCAAAATGGGTCAAAAGAAGGACTTGACAGGCTCAGAAAAGTCAAAAATAGTGAGATATCTTGCAGAGGGATGCAGCACTCTTAAAATTGCAAAGCTTCTGAAGCGTGATCATCGAACAATCAAGCGTTTCATTCAAAATAGTCAACAGGGTCGCAAGAAGTGTGTGGAAAAACAAAGGCGCAAAATAACTGCCCATGAACTGAGAAAAGTCAAGCGTGCAGCTGCCAAGATGCCACTTGCCACCAGTTTGGCCATATTTCAGAGCTGCAACATTACTGGAGTGCCCAAAAGCACAAGGTGTGCAATACTCAGAGACATGGCCAAGGTAAGAAAGGCTGAAAGACGACCACCACTGAACAAGACACACAAGCTGAAACGTCAAGACTGGGCCAAGAAATATCTCAAGACTGATTTTTCTAAGGTTTTATGGACTGATGAAATGAGAGTGAGTCTTGATGGGCCAGATGGATGGGCCCGTGGCTGGATTGGTAAAGGGCAGAGAGCTCCAGTCCGACTCAGACGCCAGCAAGGTGGAGGTGGAGTACTGGTTTGGGCTGGTATCATCAAAGATGAGCTTGTGGGGCCTTTTCGGGTTGAGGATGGAGTCAAGCTCAACTCCCAGTCCTACTGCCAGTTTCTGGAAGACACCTTCTTCAAGCAGTTGTACAGGAAGAAGTCTGCATCCTTCAAGAAAAACATGATTTTCATGCAGGACAATGCTCCATCACACGCGTCCAAGTACTCCACAGTGTGGCTGGCAAGAAAGGGTATAAAAGAAGAAAATCTAATGACATGGCCTCCTTGTTCACCTGATCTGAACCCCATTGAGAACCTGTGGTCCATCATCAAATGTGAGATTTACAAGGAGGGAAAACAGTACACCTCTCTGAACAGTGTCTGGGAGGCTGTGGTTGCTGCTGCACGCAATGTTGATGGTGAACAGATCAAAACACTGACAGAATCCATGGATGGCAGGCTTTTGAGTGTCCTTGCAAAGAAAGGTGGCTATATTGGTCACTGATTTGTTTTTGTTTTTGAATGTCAGAAATTGTATATTTGTGAATGTTGAGATGTTATATTGGTTTCACTGGTAAAAATAAATAATTGAAATGGGTATATATTTGTTTTTTGTTAAGTTGCCTAATAATTATGCACAGTAATAGTCACCTGCACACACAGATATCCCCCTAAAATAGCTATAACTAAAAACAAACTAAAAACTACTTCCAAAACTATTCAGCTTTGATATTAATGAGTTTTTTGGGTTCATTGAGAACATGGTTGTTGTTCAATAATAAAATTAATCCTCAAAAATACAACTTGCCTAATAATTCTGCACTCCCTGTAAATATTCCTTCCACTACCCACTCAGTAGTTCAAGCAGAGGATAAGGAAAAGTGAAAAGAGATACAAGGGATACAAGGGGTATAGAGGTGCAAAAAAACGACTGCCGTCATTAATATAGCATCTGGGTGGGGCCGTGGACGCTCACTGCCAAGATGAAAATTTTATTTTCCTTCTATTGGCAGTGAAAGTCCACGAGAACATTCTTAAAGGGACACTAAACCCACATTTTTTCTTTCGTGATTCATATAGAGCATGCAATTTTAAGCAACTTTCTTATCAAATTTTCTTCGTTCTCTTGCTATATTTATTTGAAAAAGGCATCTAAGCTAAGGAGCCAGAGAATTTTTGGTTCAGACCTGGACAGCCGATGTTTATTGGTGGGTGAATTTATCCACCAATCAGCAAGAACAACCCAGGATGTTCACCAAAAATGGGCCAGCATCTAAACTTACATTCTTGCTTTTCAAATAAAGAAAAATTGATAATAGGAGTAAATTAGAAAGTTGCTTAAAATTGCATGCTCTATCTGAATTGCGAAAGAAAAAAAATTGGGTTCAGTGTCCCTTTAACCTTTGGGAAACCAATACCCACACTCTGGAGTTAAAGAATGTTTGGGAGGAAAAGGTAGGGAAGGCAGTCCTAATTACTAGGCACCACCTCTCTTGTAGAACCCTTCTCCCAAAAGATGCCTCCGCTAAGGCAAAAACATAAAATTTATAGAACTTGGTTAAAGTATGCAATGAAGAGCAAGTTGTAGCCTTGCAGATTTGCTCAATAGAGGCCTCATTCTTGTAGAATGTGCGGAGATTCTTGAAAGGGGCTCATGACCTGTTTTTTTGTAAGCCATGCGAAGCATACTTCTCATCCAATAGGAGATAGTGACAGCTGAGGCCTCCTACCCCTTGCGCTTACCAGTATACAGGATGAATAAGGAAGAAGATTGGCAAAACTCCTTATTAGCATGAAGGTAGAACTTCAGCATTCTGATGACATCCAAATTATGCAACAATCTCTCCTTGGAGGATGAAGCATTGGGAAAAAGTGAAGGTACCACAATTTCCTGGTTGATGTTGCGAGTAGTAACTGCCTTGAGAAGAAACCCTAGCTGCGTCCTCAACACAGCCTTATCCTGATGGATCACAAGATATGGAGAATCACACATCAAAGCCTGAAAGCTCTGACACACTGCGAGCAGAGGAAAGAGCCAACAAGAAAGCCACTTTCCAAGTGAGTAACAAGTGCAACCCATTGGATCCCTATAATTGTTTTGTTGTACTCCCCCTTTGTTTATAGCGCTGCAGAATCTGTTGGCGCTCTACAAATAACCGATAATAATAATAATATCAACAGCATGCAGAGGCTCAAAGGGAGACCTCTGAAGAGCAACAGGTCGGATTCTGACCAAAGCCTGAACAAACTCCTGAACATCTGGCAAACTAGCCAACTTCAGGTGAAACAGAACAGAAATGTCAGAGATCTGACCCTTCCTAGAACTGGCCAATAGGCCCTTCTCTCCAGACCCCCCTGGAAAAACTAAGACACATGGAGTCTTCACTCCTACACCCTTTCTATATCATGCAGCAGGAACAGAAAAAACATTATTTTAAATTGAATATGGTTTCTGGACACTTTGAAATGGCTTTCAAGCTCTGCCCACTGATGACATCACGATTGGGGCTGAATATGATGTCCAATAACAAAAGGCTCACTAGTTAGATTCAAAAGACTGTCAATGTTATTCAGCAGATTGCCCAAATACAGATTGTGATGTCATCAGTGGGCAGAACTTGGCAGCCATTTCAAAGTGGCCAGAAACAAAATTCATTATAAAATATATATTTTATCGTTCCTGCTGCATGATATAGAAAGGGGTGCAGGAGGCTATTTGCAGCTTAATCTATGGTAAAACAAAGGTGACAGGTGTAGACTGTCCCTTTAAGTAACCGGAAGACCGGTAACTAGGTCTGGTGTGGCCGCATCACAAACATCTCTATGTCACATATGTCTGGGTGCTATATGGTCCCTAGATTAGGATAAAATACCCATCTGTGTACTAGCGCACCTTAAGTGCTCTCCTCTCAGCCGTATACTGAAATAGCTGGATGCCCGGTACACCGGTCTGCTTATGGACTGTCACTGCCTGTTGTGCAGAGTCCATGTAGTGTAGTCACAGGGACACAACTTTACACAATCTCTCTATTAGAAAAGTTGCCATGAGAGAGGGGACAACTTACCCATTATAAGTCTGATAACGTGGTGTGTCTCACACTAAATTACAGACAGGGGGATTCAGGTTAGACTGGAAAGAGGCATGGGATACCAAGCGCCAATCTATATTTTATTTATATACTCTATAGAGATTTATATGGTTATATGATCTCCGGCTCTCAAAAAAATCCAATCTATTATAAACTTAATTTCTTCTTTACAGAGCACCTCTTTCTGACTACCTCCATGATACAAGGCAAATAACTACTGGGAGGGTAGGGGAAGTGGGAGGGATATTTATAGCTTTGTTTGGGGTGTCTTTGCCTCCTCCTGGTGGCCAGGTAGACTAATTCCCATAGGTTAAGAATGTTCTCATTTGCTCTCACTGGCAATAGAAGGAAACCTATAATATTAGAAGGGACACATGCGCATACTAAACGGCATACGTGCGCTAACCTGGTGTGCGCTAACTCGAAAGCCGAAGCGAGGGCAAAAGCACAAACGCCCCTGAGAGCACAAAAATCTTGACATGCACAATCCAGAGAGCTCATGTGCACTATCCCATTGCACGCAAAAAACTTAAAGGGGAACAATAATAAATATGAAGATTCTGTCGCAAGGCTATATATATTTTTAAATATATAATTATTATTTCCAAAGAAGGCTACAGATTGTCAAATAAAAATATGATACTTAGCGACACTCCAGTAGAAAGCCAAACCAGTAATGAAACATATCAGCTGAGGTTATGAAATAGGAGTATATTGTAGATCCATATGAGGAGGCAAAAGAAAAGTCCTTGCGATGAATAAAGAAGGTTTGTGACAGTTTCCCATGGGGTGAAAAAGAGAACCTATAAAACACTCTGAGGGGGAAACAGGCCTCAATATGACTGAAAGCCCCTCTCACTGAAGAATCATATGCACATATTCATTCTTCAGCTTTCTCCGGTGGAGGCAAAGAAAGGACTAGGTTTTAAGTGAGCTGGGAGGGGTTTTATAGAGCTCTTGAAGTTTGGGAATATTTGGCTTCTCCTAGTGGTCAGGAAAGTTAATTCCCAGGAGTAGTGGATCGTGGACTCTCAACATCTGTAGGAAAGAACAAAAAAAACTCTGAACTTCCAAAAAGCCAAATTGACTAGCATTAGATAAAGCTCCTGTTTAACAGGAGAAGCAGCAGCACTACTGGAGTAAACTGCAGGGAAGACCTAATAATGATGACTGAGTGTGTTGCTATAGAGGCACTGCATTTCTACTGCTTATATTGGTACATAGTATTGCCGTTGCATCTGTAACCCAGGTCCCCTTATCCTGGTAAATATTTGCTAGGTAGACCAAGATGTAGACATTTTTCTCCACTAATGTCCAATAATAAGCAGAACTGAACAATCTAGAATGTGAACGATAAAGCTTCCTCTTAACGCGGCCTGGTCTCTCTGAAGAAGTGTCTGGATTAGAGAGGCTCTCCAGCATGCTAGAGGCAAGTATTTAACCCCTAAAGGTAATTTAAGGGAAAAGAATGAAGATTGACAAATTAAATAAGTATTTCTTTGTTGTCTTTAAATTTAGTGCATTCGTTCAGATATTCATTGTGTGAAAACAAAAATCCCTGTGTCCCTTAAATAATCTCCAAGTTATTTTACATTAGAACAAAAATATAAATACTAGGCTTGTGCATTTGTTTTGTTTCAAATTCCTAACTAAACAAATACACAAGCCAAGTATTTATATTGAATTAAAGTTTCTTCTAATATAAAACAATGTTGACATTATTAAAAGGGACACAGGTAAAAAGGCAAACAAACATGCAGAACTATACACAAGTCCCAGTCTACCTGGTCAGCTACTGCAAAGAGAATACAGCCAATCAGGGAACAGCCTAGTTGAACTACTCAGGTCAGGAGGTCTGTATGTCACGGTTAGGAGTCATTGCAACAATAAACTCTACATAAAAGGGCCTGAATCCTTCATTTAAAAATGCATTTTATGCCTGAGCAGAGCTGAACCTCATGTTACTGTACTCAAAAAAGTAGAAACATGACTGAAGCGGTCTTGAAGGAAAATAATTATATAAGCAAAGTTCAAACCTACTCCGAGTGGCCGAAAGCCTATACATCCTACAGTTAAGGTCCATATCACATCACAAGGAGATGAAAGAGAACGTTACATAGCAATAATAAAATAAAGAAAAAATTCAATTTATGCTTACCTGATAAATTTGTTTCTTTCTTGACACGACGAGTCCACGGATCATCATAATTACTATTGGAAATATCACTTCTGGCCAGCAGGAGGCGGCAAAGAGCACCACAGCAAAGCTGTTAAATACCACTCCCCTTACCCACAACCCCCAGTCATTCGGCCAAAGGGAAAGGAGAAAGGAAGTAAAATAAGGTGCAGAGGTGCCTGAGGTTTATGAAAAAAATAAACTGTCTGAAAATACAGGGCGGGGCATGGACTCACCGTGTCAAGAAATTAACAAATTTATCATCAGGTAAGCATAAATTTAATTTTATTTCTAATGACACGGTGAGTCCACAGATCATCATAATTACTATTAGGAATCAATACCCAAGCTAGATGACACGGATGATAAGGGAGGGACAAGACAGTTAACCTAAACAGAAGGCACCACTGCTTGAAGAACCTTTCTCCCAAAAACAGCCTCAACTGAAACAAAAGTATCAAATTTGTATAATTTAGAAAAAATATGTAAAGATGACCAAGTGGGAACCTTGCAAATCTGTTCCACAGAAGCTTCATTATTGAAGGCCCAAAATGAGGAAACAGCCCTTGTGGAATGAGCCGTTATTTTCTCAGGAGGCTGCAATCCAGCAGTCTCATACGCCAAGCGAATAACACTCCTCAGCCAAAAAGAAAGAAGAAGAACTTCTGACCCTTGCGTTTTCCAGAACACACAACAAACAAAGAAGACTGACAAAAATCTCTAGAAGCCCGCAAATAAAACTTCAACGCACGAACCACATCCAGGTTCTGCAACAAACACTCCTTATAAGAAGGATTAGAATACAAGGAAGGAACAACAATTTCTTGATTAATATTCTTATCCAAAACCACTTTTGGAAGGAAACCTAAGGCAGTGCGCGCAGGACTACCTTATCAGAATGAAAAAGGTAAGGAGACTCATACTGCAGCGCTGAGAGCTCCAAAACTCTTCTAGTCGAAGAAAAGCAACCAAAAACAAAACCTTCCAGGATAACAATTTAATATCCAAAGAATGCATAGATTCAAACCGAGCCTGCTGAAAGACTCTAAGAACCAAATTAAGACTTCATGGAGGAGTAGCAAACTAAAACATAGGCCGGATTCTAACCAAGGCCTGACAAAAAGACTGAACATCTGGCACATCTGCAAGACGCTTGTGCAACAAAACAGATAAAGCAGAAATTTGACCCTTCAGGGTACTAGCAACCAAAACCTTCTGCAGACCCCCTTGGAGAAAAGACAAAATCCTAGGAATTCTAACTACTCCAAGAATAGCCTTTGAATTTACATTCATAAAGATATTCCCACCATATCTTATAATAAATTCTTCTAGTCACAGGCTTGCGAGCCTGAATCATAGACTCAATGACCTACTCAGAAAACCCACGCCTAGATAGTATCAAGCGTTCAATCTACAAGCAGTTAGCTTCAGAGAAACAAGATTTGGAAGTAGAAGGTCCTTCCTCAACGGAAGACTACTCCAAGGTGGAAGAGATGACATCTCCACCAGATCCGACCTACCAGATTCTGCGAGGCCATGCCGGAGCAAAAGATTACTGATGCCCTCTCCTGTCTGCTTCGAATAATTGACTCGTGGAAGGAGAGCAAACATAAAAAAACGCATACGCTAGACCGAAGTTCCAAGGAACTGCCAGAGCGTCTATCAACACAGCCCAAGGATCTCATGACCTCGACCCAAACCTTGGAAACTTGGCATACTGACGAGATGCCATGAGATCCAATTCCGGCTGCCCCCACTTAAGAACCAGGTTGGCAAACACCTCCGGGTAAAGTTCCCACTCCCCCAGATAAAGTGTCTGTCTGCTCAGAAAATCCGCTTCCCAATTGTCCACCCCTGGAATGTAGATCACAGACAGCAATTGTGGATCTGTGCCCACTGAATAATCCTGGCTACCTCTGACATGGATAAGGAACTCCGAGTTCCTCCCTGATGAATGATGTAAGCCACTGACATTATATAGTCCAACCGAAACCTGATAAACTAGGCTGAAGCTAACTGAGGCCAGGCCAGAAGAGCATTGAAGATTGCCCTCAGCTCTAAGATTTTCATGCGAAGAAGCGATTCCTCCCAAATCCATATACCCTGAGCCTTCAATGAGCCCCAGACAGCTCCCCAGCAGGCTGGTGATCACAATCACCCAGGAAGGTCTGCGAAAGCAGGTTCCCTGGGATAGGTGTTCCTGAGACACCCACCACAGAAGAGAATCTCTTGTCACCTGATCCAGAACAATTTGCGGAGAAAGATCTGCATAATCCCTGTTCCATTGTCTAAGCATGTATAACTGCAGAGGCCTGAGATGGAACCGAGCAAACGGTATGATGTCCATAGTAGACACCATCAGACCAATTACCTCCATACATTGAGCCCATGACGGCCAAGGAAAGGACTGAAGGGCAAGACAAGAGTTGAAGATATTTGTTCTTCTGACATCTGTCAGAAAACTCTTCATCTCTAGAGAATCTATAATGAATCCCAAGAATACCACTCTTGTAGCAGGAACCAAAGAACCTTTTCCTAAATTCACCTACCATCCTTGGGAGCGTAGAAAAGACAACAACTCTGTGTGTGAGTTTGCCTGTTGAAAAGATGACGCCTAAACCAGAATATCGTCCAGATAAGGCACCACCGCAACACCCCGCAACCTGAGCACCGCCAACAGCGCTCCCCGAACTTTCAAGAAAATTCTGGGAGCCGTTGCCAGACCAAAAAGAAAGGCCACAAACTGAAAATGTTTGTCTAGAAACGAAAACCTTAGGAACTTGTGATGATCTTTGTGGATGGGAATATGCAGATATGCATCTTTTAAATCCACAGTAGTCATGAACTGTCCTTCCTGAACCAAAGGAAGAATGGAACGGATAGTATCCATACTGAACGATGGAACTCTGAGAAATTTGTTTACACATTTGAGATCCAGAATAGGCTTAAAGGGACATTATACACTCATTTTTTTTTGCATAAATGTTTTGTAGATGATCTATTTATATAGCCCATAAAGTTTTTTTTTTAAATAAATGTATAGTTTTGCTTATTTTTAAAAAACATTGCGCTGATTTTCAGACTCCCCAAAGTTTTATGTGAATACCGTCAGCTACCTACTCCAGCTTGCTCCTGTTTGTGTAAAGGGTCTTTTCATATGCAAAAGAAGGGGGAGGGTCTTATTTGCCACTTGCAGTGGGCTTTCCAGCTACCTTTTCAACAGAGCCAAACTGACAGCTTCTAAGTAAGTTTTTAAACAGTTGTATACTGGATTTTTATATCAGTATCTGTGCATCTTATTCTTTATAGTAGTGTCTATTACATGCAGTTATATGAAAATGAGTGTACACTGTCCCTTTAAAGGTTCCCTCTTTTTTTGGGAACCACGAACAGGTTGGAATAAGAACCTAGACCCTGCTCCTCAAATGGAACAGGAACTATCACTCCCAGATCGGAAAGATCCTAGACCAATCTTAAGAACGCTTCTCTTTTTATCTGGTCTACATATAATCTTGAAAGGTGAAACCCACCCCTGGGAGGAAAACTTTTGAACTCCACCTTGTATCCGTGGCATACCACATCCACCAAGTCTGCCCCCCCCCCCCCAGAAGATCCGCTCCCGGACCGTGGGCAGACCCTTCATGATGACTGAGTCAGAGACAGACTTCTTAGACTGCTTCCCCATGATCCAAGACTGATTGGACTTCCAGGAGGACTTGGACTGTTCCTGCTTAGAGGGAGAGGAGGAAGGCTTGCCTACAAAGTTACGAAAAGAATGAAAATTACTCTGACGACCCTTTGACTTATTTCTCTTATCCTGGGGAAGGGAATGACCCTTTCCTCCCGAAATATCTGACATAATCTCAGGTAAGCCCGGCCCTAAAAAGGTCCTACCCTTGTAAGGAATAAACAAAAACTTAGAAGACACATCCGCAGACCAAGACTTCAACCACAGAGCCCTGCGAGCCAAAACAGCAAAGCCAGAAATCTTTGCTCCCAATCTGATAACCTGGAAAGATGCATCCGAGATAAAGGAAGTAGTCAACTTAAGAGCTCTAAACCTATCTAGAATTTCCTCAAGAGGCGTATCTGCCTGAATAGAATCAGATAATGCATCAAACCAATATGCTGCCGCACTAGTGAGAGTAGCAATACACACCGCAGGCTGCCATTGCAACCCCTGGTGAACATACATCCTTTTAAGCAACGCTTCCATCTTATCCTTAAAAGAACAGCTATCCTCTATGGGAATAGTAGTCCTCTTGGCTAAAGTGGAAATAGCACCCTCCACCGTAGGAACTGTTTGCCAAGGCCCTTAACCGAATCAGCAATTGAAAACATCTTCTTAAAAATAGGAGAAGGGGAAAAAGGAATCCCCGGCTTCTCCCACTCCTGTGCAATAATCTCAGAAGCACGATCTGGAACAGGAAAACCCTCCACCGCTAAAGGAACATCAAAATACTTATTCAGCTTACTAGATTTCTTTGGAGTGACTACACCTGTGGATTCAATCCAAAGTAGCTAAAACTTCCTTAAGAAGCACCCGTAGGTGTTCAAGCTTAAACCTGAAGGTAACCCCTTCAGCATCAGCGGCAAAAACTATACTGAGTCTGAGATCTCCCCCTCAGACGCTACCAAAGAATCCTCCCCCTCAGATCTATGAGAGGAACTATTCGCCACACCTGATTCAAATCCCTTACTGAATTCTTAAATCTCCATAGGAAAAGTCACTAGGGCATCAGTTACCGCAAAAGATATCTGGGTAGCCATGTCCTGCAAGGAAACTCCAATAGGAGTAACAGATTAAAATCTGGGCACTGCATGGGAAGACACTACAGTATGGGACGTTTGAGGAAAAAGCTGCTAAATAACCTGGACAGAACCTGAACAGCATCCGCCTTAAGTAATGAAGGCTCAGATTCAAAAGGCCTATCCCTATAATGTAAAGTCCTATCAATACATGATGAAAGAAAAGGTTCCACTGCAAAAGCTACCTGTAACCTCTTGTAAAACTTCTTGAACCATCTTTCACAAAAATAAATCAAATTAGCTTCCAAAAAAATAAAAAACTTTACTGGCCCTTTAAATTTTAAAGAGACAACTTTTTTACTACAAAAAAAACGTTTAGCAAAAAAAGAAAAAATAAGACCTCCAGGCAGCCTCTGACCCCAACAGACCCTGCTGGGTGCCAACCTGACCTCCTGCCAAACCAGAACGATACTCCCAACGATCCGGACTCCAATCACACAGCAGAGAAAAGCCATACCCTAAAGCATACTGTCTTGCCAAGCTTCTCAACGCCACAAGCAACTACAGACAAACCGGAAGCAAACAGAGCTTCAGAAAAGCGTGCAATTAATTGCCACCACAGCAAACCGCCCCTCCTATCGTGGGCATGGCCAAAAGTCCGACCACCATAGATCTAATACATACACATGTAGAAAAACAATGCTGCAAACAGAGTCTCTCCTCAAGTGTCACAGTGCCCAAAACATACTGCTAATAAAAAGTAAACCCATATAGGAATACATAGTCCCAGTTCCCAGAAAAGTGCCATCATTTCTTGATAAAATAAGAAAAAACAAATAGGCACTCACCTGAGATCAATCTGCCCGGCAGCAGGACAGCACACAGATATGGAAAGGCCTTCTCCCTCCATAGACCCGTGGAACAGAAAATGTCTGACTAATCCTAATCAGCCATGCACGATAGGGCAGCACCAAACCTGGAAGGCACAGTGAGAGAAAAAACCCACCACAGCTCTACTGAAGAGATTGATGTGGAACTCATGATTGAAGAATCTTCAGACACCTAAAAACATTACCACCTCCTTGCTGAAGGCAAAGAGAATGACTGGGGGTTGTGGGTAAGGGGAGTGGTATTTAACAGCTTTGCTGTGGTGCACATTGCCGCCTCCTGCTGGCCAGGAGTGATATTCCCAATAGTAATTATGATGATCCGTGGACTCACCGTGTCAATAGAAAGAAATAATATTTCTTTCAGCCTGCAGAATGTGCTATTTACTGTATATAAAACAGCTGCTGGCAATTTAAAATATATTAGCTTGGCGAGAATTATAAAAAAAACTCCCCCCCCCCCCCCCCCCCTCAAGCTAGTACTGCTGCTGCTCATTTTTTTCACCTTAGTTTATTTGTTTTGGATCATAAGGTTTGATTAAGATTTTTACTTCAAAAGTGACCCTGATTTATGTTTAGACGAGACTTCCCATTTCTCCGAAAGACCTGACTGTAGGCAGATCACACAGAGGTCAGAGAAGTTGCTCAGAGCTGTAACATGGATCCACCTTTGAATGAGTTGGGGAGCCCTGAGCTATGTTAAGATCAGCAGTTTAAATAAGCCTGTTGGTGCTGAAAGAGGCTTGCTGTGTAGTGAATGAAAGCTTGGCACTGGGTGCCCACAAACAGTAGCCTAAAACCATTTAAATCGTAAATATTGCAGCAAGAAGGCTGACAGGGCAGATTAGGTGTGATCTGATTACAGAGGTTTAAACATCAGTTCAAAACCGCAACCTCCATTCAAGGGTTCCTCTGCGTGAACTTTTATTGTTTGACTTGGCAGAAGTTGTGTTTGTTGAAGGATTTCAATGGGAGCGATGCTTTGATACAAAAGGAGCTATAGTCTGGAACTTCCATCTACCAGCAGAAGTGTGCAGAATTTTTTTTTTTTTTTTTTATAAAGGGGGGGGGGGGGAACGCACCTATAGGATCTAATTATTGGTTTAAAAACTAGCAATACAATTATTTTATGTCCTGGACAGATTTTGAAAGTGATTCTACTTTTAACCTTAAAGGGACAGCCTACTTAAAATGTCTATTGTTTAAAAGATACTGTAGATAATCCTTGTATTACCCATTTCCCAGTTTTGCATATTAACACCCATTTTACCTCTGTGATTATCTTGTATTTAAAGCCTCTGCAGACTGCCCCCTTATCTCAGTGCTTTTCACAAACTTGCATTTCAGCCCATTAGCAACGGTTCATGCATAACTCCAAGAGAGTGAGCACAATGTTATCTATATGGCACACATGAACTAGCACTGTCTGGCTGTCAAAAGCAAATAAAATGCACTGAGATAAGAGGCAGCCCGCAGGGACTTAGAAACAGGCAGAGATTTAGAGGTTATAAAGTATATTAATATAACGTTTGTGCAAAGCTAGAGAATAGGCAGTGAAGGCGTTATCTTTTTTTAAACAATAAAAAAACAAATTATGCTTACCTGATAATTTCATTTCCATTAAGGGGAGGAGAGTACACGGCTTCATTCATTACTTTTGGGAATAAAGAACCTGGCCACCAGGAGGAGGCAAAGACACCCCAGCCAAAGGCTTAAATACTCCTCCCACTCCCCTCATCCCCCAGTCATTTTGCAGAGGGAACTAGGAACAGTAGGAGAAATATCAGGGTATAAACAGTGCCAGAAGATAAATTCAGGTCCGCCCACCGGAGATACGGGCGGGAGCCGTGGACTCTCTTCCCCACGATGGAAATGAAATTATCAGGTAAGCATAATTTATGTTTTCCATCTGAAAGGGGAGGAGAGTCCATGGCTTCATTCATTACTTTTGGGAAACATATACCCAAGCTTTAGAGGACACTGAATGAAACCGGGAGGGTAAAAAGGCGGACTCTAATCTGAGGGCACCACAGCCTGTAAAACCTCTCTCCCTAAAACAGCTTACGCAGAAGCAAAAAACAGAATTTATGTTTACCTGATAAATTACTTTCTCCAACGGTGTGTCCGGTCCACGGCGTCATCCTTACTTGTGGGATATTCTCTTCCCCAACAGGAAATGGCAAAGAGCCCAGCAAAGCTGGTCACATGATCCCTCCTAGGCTCCGCCTACCCCAGTCATTCGACCGACGTTAAGGAGGAATATTTGCATAGGAGAAACCATATGGTACCGTGGTGACTGTAGTTAAAGAAAATAAATTATCAGACCTGATTAAAAAAACCAGGGCGGGCCGTGGACCGGACACACCGTTGGAGAAAGTAATTTATCAGGTAAACATAAATTCTGTTTTCTCCAACATAGGTGTGTCCGGTCCACGGCGTCATCCTTACTTGTGGGAACCAATACCAAAGCTTTAGGACACGGATGAAGGGAGGGAGCAAATCAGGTCACCTAAATGGAAGGCACCACGGCTTGCAAAACCTTTCTCCCAAAAATAGCCTCAGAAGAAGCAAAAGTATCAAACTTGTAAAATTTGGTAAAAGTGTGCAGTGAAGACCAAGTCGCTGCCCTACATATCTGATCAACAGAAGCCTCGTTCTTGAAGGCCCATGTGGAAGCCACAGCCCTAGTGGAATGAGCTGTGATTCTTTCGGGAGGCTGCCGTCCGGCAGTCTCGTAAGCCAATCTGATGATGCTTTTAATCCAAAAAGAGAGAGAGGTAGAAGTTGCTTCTTGACCTCTCCTTTTACCGGAATAAACAACAAACAAGGAAGATGTTTGTCTAAAATCCTTTGTAGCATCTAAATAGAATTTTAGAGCGCGAACAACATCCAAATTGTGCAACAAACGTTCCTTCTTTGAAACTGGTTTCGGACACAGAGAAGGTACGATAATCTCCTGGTTAATGTTTTTGTTAGAAACAACTTTTGGAAGAAAACCAGGTTTAGTACGTAAAACCACCTTATCTGCATGGAACACCAGATAAGGAGGAGAACACTGCAGAGCAGATAATTCTGAAACTCTTCTAGCAGAAGAAATTGCAACTAAAAACAAAACTTTCCAAGATAATAACTTAATATCAACGGAATGCAAGGGTTCAAACGGAACCCCCTGAAGAACTGAAAGAACTAAATTGAGACTCCAAGGAGGAGTCAAAGGTTTGTAAACAGGCTTAATTCTAACCAGAGCCTGAACAAAGGCTTGAACATCTGGCACAGCGGCCAGCTTTTTGTGAAGTAACACAGACAAGGCAGAAATCTGTCCCTTCAGGGAACTTGCAGATAATCCTTTTTCCAATCCTTCTTGAAGGAAGGATAGAATCCTAGGAATCTTAACCTTGTCCCAAGGGAATCCTTTAGATTCACACCAACAGATATATTTTTTCCAAATTTTGTGGTAAATCTTTCTAGTTACAGGCTTTCTGGCCTGAACAAGAGTATCGATAACAGAATCTGAGAATCCTCGCTTCGATAAGATCAAGCGTTCAATCTCCAAGCAGTCAGCTGGAGTGAAACCAGATTCGGATGTTCGAACGGACCCTGAACAAGAAGGTCTCGTCTCAAAGGTAGCTTCCAAGGAGGAGCCGATGACATATTCACCAGATCTGCGTACCAAGTCCTGCGTGGCCACGCAGGAGCTATCAAGATCACCTACGCCCTCTCCTGATTGATCCTGGCTACCAGCCTGGGGATGAGAGGAAACGGCGGGAACACATAAGCTAGTTTGAAGGTCCAAGGTGCTACTAGTGCATCCACTAGAGCCGCCTTGGGATCCCTGGATCTGGACCCGTAGCAAGGAACTTTGAAGTTCTGACGAGAGGCCATCAGATCCATGTCTGGAATGCCCCACAGCTGAGTGACTTGGGCAAAGATTTCCGGATGGAGTTCCCACTCCCCCGGATGCAATGTCTGACGACTCAGAAAATCCGCTTCCCAATTTTCCACTCCTGGGATGTGGATAGCAGACAGGTGGCAGGAGTGAGACTCCGCCCATAGAATGATTTTGGTCACTTCTTCCATCGCCAGGGAACTCCTTGTTCCCCCCTGATGGTTGATGTACGCAACAGTTGTCATGTTGTCTGATTGAAACCGTATGAACTTGGCCCTCGCTAGCTGAGGCCAAGCCTTGAGAGCATTGAATATCGCTCTCAGTTCCAGAATATTTATCGGTAGAAGAGAATCTTCCCGAGACCAAAGACCCTGAGCTTTCAGGGATCCCCAGACCGCGCCCCAGCCCATCAGACTGGCGTCGGTCGTGACAATGACCCACTCTGGTCTGCGGAATGTCATCCCTCGTGACAGGTTGTCCAGGGACAGCCACCAACGGAGTGAGTCTCTGGTCCTCTGATTTACTTGTATCTTCGGAGACAAGTCTGTATAGTCCCCATTCCACTGACTGAGCATGCACAGTTGTAATGGTCTTAGATGAATGCGTGCAAAAGGAACTATGTCCATTGCCGCTACCATCAACCCGATCACTTCCATGCACTGAGCTATGGAAGGAAGAGGAACGGAATGGAGTATCCGACAAGAGTCTAGAAGTTTTGTTTTTCTGGCCTCTGTCAGAAAAATCCTCATTTCTAAGGAGTCTATTATTGTTCCCAAGAAGGGAACCCTTGTTGACGGAGATAGAGAACTCTTTTCCACGTTCACTTTCCATCCGTGAGATCTGAGAAAGGCCAGGACAATGTCCGTGTGAGCCTTTGCTTGAGGAAGGGACGACGCTTGAATCAGAATGTCGTCCAAATAAGGTACTACAGCAATGCCCCTTGGTCTTAGCACAGCTAGAAGGGACCCTAGTACCTTTGTGAAAATCCTTGGAGCAGTGGCTAATCCGAAAGGAAGCGCCACGAACTGGTAATGTTTGTCCAGGAATGCGAACCTCAGGAACCGATGATGTTCCTTGTGGATAGGAATATGTAGATACGCATCCTTTAAATCCACCGTGGTCATGAATTGACCTTCCTGGATGGAAGGAAGAATAGTTCGAATGGTTTCCATCTTGAACGATGGAACCTTGAGAAACTTGTTTAAGATCTTGAGATCTAAGATTGGTCTGAACGTTCCCTCTTTTTTGGGAACTATAAACAGATTGGAGTAGAACCCCATCCCTTGTTCTCTTAATGGAACGGGATGAATCACTCCCATTTTTAACAGGTCTTCTACACAATGTAAGAATGCCTGTCTTTTTATGTGGTCTGAAGACAACTGAGACCTGTGGAACCTCCCCCTTGGGGGAAGTCCCTTGAATTCCAGAAGATAACCTTGGGAGACTATTTCTAGCGCCCAAGGATCCAGAACATCTCTTGCCCAAGCCTGAGCGAAGAGAGAGAGTCTGCCCCCCACCAGATCCGGTCCCGGATCGGGGGCCAACATTTCATGCTGTCTTGGTAGCAGTGGCAGGTTTCTTGGCCTGCTTTCCCTTGTTCCAGCCTTGCATTGGTCTCCAAGCTGGCTTGGCTTGAGAAGTATTACCCTCTTGCTTAGAGGACGTAGCACTTTGGGCTGGTCCGTTTCTACGAAAGGGACGAAAATTAGGTTTATTTTTTGCCTTGAAAGGCCGATCCTGAGGAAGGGCGTGGCCCTTACCCCCAGTGATATCAGAGATAATCTCTTTCAAGTCAGGGCCAAACAGCGTTTTCCCCTTGAAAGGAATGTTAAGTAGCTTGTTCTTGGAAGACGCATCAGCCGACCAAGATTTCAACCAAAGCGCTCTGCGCGCCACAATAGCAAACCCAGAATTCTTAGCCGCTAACCTAGCCAATTGCAAAGTGGCGTCTAGGGTGAAAGAATTAGCCAATTTGAGAGCATTGATTCTGTCCATAATCTCCTCATAAGGAGGAGAATCACTGTCGACCGCCTTTATCAGCTCATCGAACCAGAAACATGCGGCTGTAGCGACAGGGACAATGCATGAAATTGGTTGTAGAAGGTAACCCAGCTGAACAAACATCTTTTTAAGCAAACCTTCTAATTTTTTATCCATAGGATCTATGAAAGCACAACTATCCTCTATGGGTATAGTGGTGCGTTTGTTTAAAGTGGAAACCGCTCCCTCGACCTTGGGGACTGTCTGCCATAAGTCCTTTCTGGGGTCGACCATAGGAAACAATTTTTTAAATATGGGGGGAGGGACGAAAGGAATACCGGGCCTTTCCCATTCTTTATTAACAATGTCCGCCACCCGCTTGGGTATAGGAAAAGCTTCTGGGAGCCCCGGCACCTCTAGGAACTTGTCCATTTTACATAGTTTCTCTGGGATGACCAACTTGTCACAATCATCCAGAGTGGATAATACCTCCTTAAGCAGAATGCGGAGATGTTCCAACTTAAATTTAAATGCAATCACATCAGGTTCAGCTTGTTGAGAAATGTTCCCTGAATCAGTAATTTCTCCCTCAGACAAAACCTCCCTGGCCCCATCAGACTGAGTTAGGGGCCCTTCAGAAATATTAATATCAGCGTCGTCATGCTCTTCAGTATCTAAAACAGAGCAGTCGCGCTTACGCTGATAAGTGTTCATTTTGGCTAAAATGTTTTTGACAGAATTATCCATTACAGCCGTTAATTGTTGCATAGTAAGGAGTATTGGCGCGCTAGATGTACTAGGGGCCTCCTGAGTGGGCAAGACTCGTGTAGACGAAGGAGGGAATGATGCAGTACCATGCTTACTCCCCTCACTTGAGGAATCATCTTGGGCATCATTGTCATTGTCACATAAATCACATTTATTTAAATGAATAGGAATTCTGGCTTCCCCACATTCAGAACACAGTCTATCTGGTAGTTCAGACATGTTAAACAGGCATAAACTTGATAACAAGTACAAAAAACGTTTTAAAATAAAACCGTTACTGTCACTTTAAATTTTAAACTGAACACACTTTATTACTGCAAATGCGAAAAAACATGAAGGAATTGTTCAAAATTCACCAAATTTTCACCACAGTGTCTTAAAGCCTTAAAAGTATTGCACACCAAATTTGGAAGCTTTAACCCTTAAAATAACGGAACCGGAGCCGTTTTGAACTTTAACCCCTTTACAGTCCCTGGTATCTGCTTTGCTGAGACCCAACCAAGCCCCAAGGGGAATACGATACCAAATGACGCCTTCAGAAAGTCTTTTCTAAGTATCAGAGCTCCTCTCACATGCGACTGCATGCCATGCCTCTCAAAAACAAGTGCGCAACACCGGCGCGAAAATGAGGCTCTGCCTATGCTTTGGGAAAGCCCCTAAAGAATAAGGTGTCTAAAACAGTGCCTGCCGATATTATTATATCAAAATACCCAGATAAAATGATTCCTCAAGGCTAAATATGTGTTAATAATCAATCGATTTAGCCCAAAAAAAGTCTACAGTCTTAATAAGCCCTTTTTGAAGCCCTTATTTACAATCGTAATAAACATGGCTTACCGGATCCCAGAGGGAAAATGACAGCTTCCAGCATTACATCGTCTTGTTAGAATGTGTCATACCTCAAGCAGCAAGAGACTGCTCACTGTTCCCCCAACTGAAGTTAATTGCTCTCAACAGTCCTGTGTGGAACAGCCATGGATTTTAGTGACGGTTGCTAAAATCATTTTCCTCATACAAACAGAAATCTTCATCTCTTTTCTGTTTCTGAGTAAATAGTACATACCAGCACTATTTCAAAATAACAAACTCTTGATTGAATAATAAAAAACACTAAAAAACTCTAAGCCATCTCCGTGGAGATGTTGCCTGTACAACGGCAAAGAGAATGACTGGGGTAGGCGGAGCCTAGGAGGGATCATGTGACCAGCTTTGCTGGGCTCTTTGCCATTTCCTGTTGGGGAAGGGAATATCCCACAAGTAAGGATGACGCCGTGGACCGGACACACCTATGTTGGAGAAATGTCAAATTTGTAAAACGTTGTAAAAGTGTGTAAGGAGGACCATGTAGCCGCCATATCTGCTCCATAAAGGCCTCATTCTTGAAGGCCCAAGACAAAGCCACAGCTCTAGTTGAATGAGCCGTGATCCTCTGAGGAGGCTTACGTCCAGCTGTCTCATAGGCCAAGCGAATCAATCTCCTCAACCAAAAAGACAAAGTAGAAGAAGAGGGCCTCTGCCCCTTGCACTTCCAGGAATACACCACAAAAATAGATGTAGACGGTCTAATATCCTTTGTAGCCTGAAGATAGAACTTCAAGGCACGAACCACATCCATATTATAAAGTAACCTCTCCTTAGAGGACAAAGGGCTAGGACACAAAGAAGGAACAATGATTTCCTTATTTTTCCTTATTTCCTTATTGATGTTACGGTTAGACACTACCTTGGGAAGAAACCCCAAACCAGTGCGAAGAACAGCCTTATCCGCATGAAAAATCAGGTAAAGAGGCTCGAATGGCAAGGCAGTGAGTTCATATACTCTGCGTGCCGATGCAATAGCCAAGAGGAAGAGAACCTTCAAGGACAGAATCTTAATGTCAATAGAATGCATAGGCTCAAACGGAACCCTCTGCAATACCTTGCAGGACCAAGTTTAAGCTCCATGGGGGAGCAGACTGCCTAAAGACAGGCCTGATTCTAGACAGAGCCTGAACAAAAGCTTTAATGTCAGGAAGTTCAGCAAGTCTCCTGTGCAACAAGACTGATAATGCCGAAATCTGCCCCTTTAAGGAACTAGCGGAAAGACCCTTCTCCAAACCCTCCTGGAGAAAGGACAGAATCCTGGATACCTTCACCTTGTGCCAAGGATACCCATGCTTCTCACACCAGGACAAGTAAGTCCTCCACACCTTATGGTAGATGCGACGAGTGACTGGCTTCCTTGCCTGAACTAGAGTGTCAATCACACTTTCAGAAAAACCTCTCTTGGCTAAGACTAAGCGTTCAATCTCCACGCAGTCAGCCTTAGAGAAACAAGATTTTGATGTTGCAAGGGACCCTGTTCCAGCAGATTCCTGCAACAGGGTAACCTCCATGGCTGAGAGGATGACATCCCCACCAGATCCACAAACCACGTCCTCCGCGGCCACGATGGAGCAATCAGGATGGCCGAAGCTCGCTCCTGTTTGATGCGTGCCACTACACGAGGCAGAAGTGGCAACAGTGGAAAAATGTAAGTTAGGCTGAATCCCCAAGGCACTGCTAAGGCATCTATCAGCTCTGCCTGGAGATCCCTCTCTCGACCCGTATCGGGGTAGCTTGCAATTGAGTCTGGACGCCATGAGATCTATCTCAGGGGTTCCCCATCTGAGACAAATCTCCGCAAACACTTCGGGGTGAAGAGACCATTCCCCCGGATGGAAAGATTGCCTGCTGGAAAAGTCCGCTTCCCAGTTGTCCACACCTGGAATGTGAATCGCTGAAAGCGAGCAGCTGTGGGACTCCGCCCACTCCAAAATCCAAGATACCTCCCTTATTGCTAGGGAGCTCCTCGTATCCCCCTGATGGTTAATGTAAGCCACAGAGGTAATGTTGTCGGTCTGGAATCTGATGAAGCTGAACGACCCCAGAGGCGGCCACGCCCTCAGAGCATTATAAAATGCTCGAAGTTCCAGATTATATATCGAAAGTAGACACTCCTCCCGGGTGCATCTTCCTAGTGCCATCCTGGCACTCCAAACAGCTCCCCATCCTGCGAGATTCGCGTCCGTGGTCCCAATCTCCTAGGACGGTCTCAAGAAGGATGACCTAAGGGACAAATGCTCCGGACGTATCCACCAAGAGAGGGAGTCCCTGGTCCGAGCATCCATGTATATCCTCTGTGATAGATCTAAATGATAGCCGTTACACTGTCTCAACATGCACTATTGACGAGGTCTGAGATGGAACCTGGAGAAAGGGATGACGTCTATGCTGGAGACCATGAGCCCGATCATCTCCATACACTGAGCCACCAAAGGGCTTGAGGAGGACTGAAGGGCAAGACAGGTGGACGCAATCTTCCTGCGCTGTTGATCTGTGAGAAATATTTTCATGGACATAGAGTCTATTATCGTGCCCAGGAACTCCACCCTGTTGCTGGGTACCAGGGAACTCTTTCCTGAGTTTATCTTCCAACCGTGAGATTGAAGCAATAAAAGAGGAGTCCTCGAATGATCCTCTGCAAGGCTGAATGACGGCGCCTGGACTAGGATGTCGTCCAAATAGGGCGCTACAACAAAGCCCCTGGATCTGGTCACTGCAAGAAGCGCCCCCAGAACCTTCACCAGGCTGAAGGGAAGGGCCACAAACCGGAATTGATGGTCCAGAAATGCAAATCTTAGGAAGTTGAAGTGGTCCCTGTGAATTGGAACATGAAGGTAAGCATCCTTCAAGTCTATTGTCGTCATGAACTGTCCCTCTTGAACTAGGGGCAGAATAGATCAGATTGTTGCCATTATGAATGATGGAACAGCAAGAAACTTGTTTAAACACTTTAAATCCAGAATCGTGCGGTAGGTGCCCTCCATCTTTGGAACCACAAAAAGATTTGAATAGTACTCTAGACCCCTTTCTGCTTGGGGTACTGGTACGATAACACACA
Source organism: Bombina bombina (assembly GCF_027579735.1). Taxonomy (NCBI): domain Eukaryota; kingdom Metazoa; phylum Chordata; class Amphibia; order Anura; family Bombinatoridae; genus Bombina; species Bombina bombina. The sequence continues at coordinate 1,411,020,967 of NC_069500.1, forward strand.
TTCTAGAAATGCCTTTCTCTGTTCCGGTCTTGAAGACAGGTTTGACAGGAGGAATCTTCCCCCGGATGGGATCTGAACCCTACCCTGTAACCCTGGGCGACAACCTCCAGAAATCAAGGGTCCTGTACGTCTTGCAACCAGGCTTCGGAGAAGAGAGACAGACAATCTGTCCACTACTTGGTCCAGAGACCGGTCGAGGGCGCCCTTTCATGCTGATTTAGTCTCGGTGGGCTTCTTGTTCTGCTTGGACTTGTTCTAAGACTGAGCAGGCTTCCAAGTTCCCTTGAACTGATCCTTTAGGCTTAGCCTTCTTATCCTGCGGTAGGAAAGCTCCCTTGCCTCCCGTAACCGTGGATATGATCGAATCCAATCCGAACAGAAACTTTCCTTGAAAAGGCAGGGAACCCAGCATTGACTTAGAGGTCATGTCCGCAGACCAAGACTTTTGCCACAGAGCCCTGCGAGCTAAAACAGAAAAACCTGACACTTTTGAGTTCAGGCAAATAACTTGCATATTGGAGTCACAAATGAAAGAATTGGCGACCTTTAACGCATTAATCTTATACTGTATCTCGTTGATGGAAGTCTCCCTCTCGACCATATAACACAGGGATTCACACCAATATGTCGCAGCTCCGGCAACCGCGGCTACAGCCGCTGCCGGTTGAAAAACAAACCCTGTGTGCCAAAACATTTTCCTTAACACGTTTTGCAACTTTTAATCCATGGGCTCTTTAAATGACGAACTATCCTCTAGAGGAATAGTCGTCCGCTTTGCGAGTGTAGAGATGGCACCATCCACCTTAGGAACAGTCCCCCACAGCTCGAGCTGAGAGTCCAGAACGGGGAACAGTTTCTTAAAGGAAGAAGGGTAAAAGGAAGAACCTAAATCGCTCCCATTCATTTTTAATAATATTAGCCATCTTAACAGGAACTGGGCAGGTCTGAGGCACCACCCTGTCCTCGTATTCTTTACCAAGCTTAGGAATCGAAGGTTGCTCCGGAAGCTTCAGTTCCGGAACCTCCAGAGTAGCAAGCACTTTCTTCAGAAAAAAGCGCAAATTCTCCATCTTAAACCTAAAGTCAGGCTCCTCTGCAGCCGGAAGATGAGATGACATGGACTCCGACCCAAACGAGCTTCCTCCGAAGAGTCGGAGTGGGCCTCATCATCGTATAACACCTCCGATATTTCCATAGGTGTAGACAACCCTTGGGCCAGGCTGCCATGATACGCCCTACACTTGCGCTTAGCAGAACGTGGTAAGGCATGGATCACTTTCGATACCGGCGTTTGCAGTTGATCCGCAAAATCTGACGGTCAACGAATCTCTCCCGTAGGAGTAATGGTTGGACCCAGGGGCGCTGCATGTGCACTGTGAAAGCAGGGAACGCACCTCACGGGACGGTGAGCCCTCAGAGGTGGACGGCTCAGTAGTACTAGACATCCCTTTAGTTTTAGATGTCGCAACTTTATCAAGGCATGTGGAACATAGTTGAGCAGGCTGATCAACAAGAACCTCCTCACAATAAACACAGGAATGAGACTTTGTTAAAGAGGGAGTACCCTCTAACGCGTCCGAGTCCTCCATTACTTGCACCTTTATTATGGACTAGAGTAGCTTAATAAACAGGCACCTTTATAACCTCCAATGGCTGGGGCACTCATCACCTCCTATGACCCGGACTACAGAAATCGCTTAGTCTCCTATGCCGCTGATCAACAAAGGAAGTGGAGACCGTCACACCCAGTCACCTGGGATGCCTCGCAGGACTGCCCCTGCACTAAGGAGAAAACGCGCCAAAATTGGCCGTGCAAATACTCCCGAATGTTAACCTGAAGTTTCACCATTGCCAGAGCCACATCTCGCACATAACGCAGCAATAACAATAAAAAATATTATGCATAAACCCAACCATTTCAATAATCCCCTTACTAGGAATATTAACCATTGATTCTATAAGATAAAAGGCTCTGTGTTATCATTACGTATAAAAAAGGAAATTTATGCTTACCTGATAAAATTGTTTCTTTTTGGATACGATGAGTCCACGGATTTCATCCTTACTTGTGGGATTATGCCTACTGGCCAGCAGGAGGTGGCAAAGAGCACCACAGCAGAGCTGTATATATAGCTCCTCCCTTCGACCAAAGTTAGTCATTCGACCGAAGTTAGGAAGAGAAAAGAAAAGCCAAGGTGCAGAGGTGTCTTAAGTAAAAAAATAAAGACCTGTATCATAGAAACAGGGCGGGCCGTGGACTCAGGTAAGCATAAATTTTATTTTATTTTTAAGGATACGATGAGTCCACGGATTTCATCCTTACTTGTGGGATACAATACCAAAGCTATAGTACACAGATGAAAAGGGAGGGACAAGACAGGGAACCTAAACGGAAGGCACTCCCAAAAACAGCCTCAGCTGAGGCAAAGGTATCAAATTTGTAAAATTTGGAAAAAGTGTGAAAAGACGACCAAGTTGCAGCTTATCAAATCTGTTCAACAGAAGCATCCTTTTTGAATGCCAATGAGGAAGCCACAGTCCTTGTGGAATGAGCCGTAATTCGTTCAGGAGGCTGCTGTCCAGCAGTCTCATATGCAAAACGAATGATACTCTTCAGCCAAAAAGAAAGAGAGGTAGCCGTAGCTTTCTGACCCCTACGTTTCCCTGAAAAAACAACAAACAAAGAAGACGATTGTCGAAAATCCTTAGTCGCTTGTAAGTAAAACTTTAAAGCATGGACTACGTCTAAATTATGTAACAGACGTTCCTTCTGAGGAGGAGGATTAGGACACAAATAAGGAACAACAATCTCCTGATTTATATTCTTGTTTGAAACAACTTTAGGAAGAAAACCAAGTTTAGTACGTAACACCACCTTACCCGCATGGAAAATAAGATAAGGAGAATCATACTGCAATGCCGAAAGCTCAGATACTCTTCGAGCAGAAGAAATAGCAACCAAAAATAAAACTTTCCAAGATAATAACTTAATATCTACGGAATGCTTAGGTTCAACCGTTACACCTTGAAGAACTCTAAGAACTAAATTCAAACTCAGAGGACTGAATATCTGAAACAGCTGCCAGACGCTTATAACAAAATAAAGCAGAAATCTGTCCCTTTAAAAAACTTGCTGACAACCCCTTCTCCAATCCTTCTTGGAGAAAAGACAAAATCCTGGGAATCCTAACCCTACTCCATGAGTAGCCCTTGGATTCACACCAATAAAGATATTTACGCCATATCTTATGGTAAATTTTCCTAGTAACAGGTATACGTGCCTGAATTAAGGTATCTATGACCGAATCAGAAAAACCTTGCTTAGATAAAATTAAGCGTTCAATCTCCAAGCAGTCAGCTGCAGAGAAACTAGATTCAGATGATGGAAGGGACCCTTAATCAGAAGGTCTTTCCTCAATGGGAGCTTCCACGGTGGTTGATATGACATGTCCACTAGATCGGCATACCAAATCCTGCGAGGCCACACAGGGACGATGCAATCACCTGGGGAAGAAGAACAAATGGAGGGAATACATAAGCTAGGCTGAAAGACCAAGGCACTGCCAAGGCATCTATCAGCTCGGCCTGGGGATCTCTGGACCTGGACCCGAATCTCGGAAGCTTGACGAGATTCCAACTCTGACGAGAACCAACTCTGGCCTGCCCCATCTGAGAATCAGGTTGGAAAAAACCTCCGGATGGAGTTCACACTCTCCCGGATGAAATGTCTGTCTGCTCAGAAAATCTGCTTCCCAGTTTTCCACCCCTGGGATGTGGATTGCTGACAGATGGCAGGAGTGAGACTCCGCCCACTATATTATACTGGCTACTTCAATCAGGGAGGAACAAGGAGTTCCTTAGCGACAGATGTACGCTACCGTCGTTATGTTGTCCGACTAGAATCTGATGAATTGAGCCGAAGCCAGCTGAGGCCAAGCCTGAAGCGCATTGAATATTGCTCTCAACTCTAAGATATTGATGGGAAGGAGAGACTCTGCCTGAGTCCATAGACCCTGAGCCCTTAGAGAGTTCCAGGCTGCTCCCCAACCTAACAGGCTGGCATATGTTGTCACTATCACCCATGAGGGTCTGCGGAAGCAAGTCCCCTGGGATAGATGATCCAGCGACAACCACCATTTATTTATCTGAGGAGACAAATCTGTATAATCCCCATTCTACTGCCTGAGCATGCTTAATTGCAGAGGCCTGAGATGAAAACGAGCAAACGGAACAATGTTCATTGCTGCCACCATCAATCCAATTACCTCTACGCACTGAGCTACCGACGGACGAAGATTGGACTGGATGATTCGACATGTATTCAGAATATTTAACTTTCTGACCTCCGTCAGAAAAATTTCATTGAAATAGAGTCGATTAGGGTTCCCAAAAAGGATACTCTTGTCTGAGGAACCAACAAACTCTTCCCCAGATTTAGAGGGATTGGTCAACACAGGGGTTGAAGAAAAAAGAATGCATTTGTATAGCACTTGACTCTCTCAGCAAACTGATAAATATGACATCGCAGTCTGGAAGTTTACTAAGGTGATGTATTAAAATTTAACCTTTATTGGTTTAAATTAAAAATGGAAAACACACATACAACATACAGTTAAAATTACAAAAGAATTTAAACCTTTAGAACAATATATTGTAATATCCACTATGTAAGGATAGAGGGTGGATAGGAAGTGACACTTGCCAAAAGAATTAAGTGGCACTAACAAGGGTGTAAGTTATTGTATTCTTTTCATAAAGAATTGTCTCAAAAGTGGTTAAAGGGTCACTGTATAGGTGACTCTAAAAAAGTATAATAACTCAAAGTAATTGAAAGGTCACTAGTCAGTGGCTCATTTGGAAAGGTTTCATATTACCCTGCTATTGTAGCAAGATTTATCGATGTGTCCACTAGATGGAAATGTAACTTAAATATATCTTGGACTGATATGGTAAATTTGATCCTAAATGGATTCGCTGATAAGTAGATAAATTAAGAGATACGGATATTGCTTTACAACCAGCAATACACTGTAGAATTTGAGTATCTGCGTATTAGTGTGCGACTAAAATTTTTTATATGGTAATCACAAAATTGGGCATAAACTTAATATTCATATATGGAGTTACACTGAAGCATCTGGTGTAAAAGTATTCCAATCCACTTATAGATAAAATAGTGTCAAATAGTTGCTTCAGGTCAATCACTTTGTTTCAGATACTTACAGTGATTGTATCATATATATAAGCGAACGTGATAATTATTGTATTGAAAGTGTCCCACCACAAAATTAGGTTATAAACTTGTGATGTAGATATGTTGGGACAAATAACTGAGTTATTAACTCACTTACGCTTTTGAACTGAGTTGCAATTAGGAATGTGTGGATATAGGACTAAGTTTTTATATTATATCAGAAGTTTGTGAAATTATAATAGTGCTTGCTGTAATCACTCAGACAAAATTCATTCACACACTAGTATAATAGTATTGATTTGTTGCCATTGTGTTTGCAAATTGCACAGATCACTAAGGGTTAATTATAAAAATCATTGTTGAAATCAGTTAGACAAAATTTGTTCTATTTGGAATATGCTGAAGTTACTGCTTTGTAGCCGTTGTGTCGACCACACAGGTTGCTTGCGCTACCTCATCGGAGATAGCCATCAAAGCATCAGAAGTCGCAGGGACCACATGGGCATCTGTTCTACTGCGTTTGCCTTGTAAAACTGGCAACTTTGATAAAACATAACTGCAGCCATATCGTGCAGAGTGAAAGAAGTTGATGCCGTTTAAGAACACAGCGCCGCTTGAGTGGGCGTTAAAGGTTGTGACGCTTGGGAAGAAAGTTGTGGCATTCCCAGAGTCTCCTCAGGCTGAGAAAAATCCTTAGATACACTTGCATTAAAGAAAATTTGTTCTTTAAATTGTAAAGCCCTCTCAGTACATGAGGGACAAAAAGGAATAGGGGGTTCCACATTGGCATCTAAACACATAGAACATGTACTTTCCTGAAGATCAGCCATGACAAACAAAGCAGCAACAGCAATATTGATTGTCTTTTACTTAATTAAAAATAATTATGAAAACCAAACTTATCTGCACAGTGTAACTATGCGTAACGTTTTAACAAACTCTGGCACTTGCACCTCGCAACAGCTCTGCTGCGGCACCTACCTGCCCCCACGAAACACTGAATGTTACTCCGTAAACGGCGCTCCTAAGCCTGTTTGTGAAAGTCTCAGACACAAACTGACTTAGGCCACACCGGAGCCTAGAGACCTGCTGCCGATCGAGGATCTGGATAACAACTGCGCGGCTAAGCGTGCGAATCCAAGCCCCGCCCATTGTGGGCGTAAATTAAGTCCCCAGCAAGGAAACCGCATGGGAATAAAAAATGTCGGTTTAACCACATAAACCATAATAAAGTGAATCGCCAATGTGCCCCTCAAATAAAAAACATAATTTATGCTTACCTGATAAATTTATTTCTCTTGCGATGCATCGAGTCCACGGATTTATCCTTACTTGTGGTATATTCTCCTCCCCTACAGGAAGTGGCAGAGAGAGCACCCACAGCAGAGCTGCCTATAAAGCTCCCCCCTTAGCTCCAACCCCCAGTCATTCGAAAGAAGGCTAGGAAGAAAAAGGAGAAACTATAGGGTGCAGTGGTGACTGAAAGTTTAAAAATAAAAATATATGCCTGTCTTAATAAACAGGGCGGGCCGTGGACTCGATACATCACAAGAGAAATAAATTTATCAGGTAAGCATAAAATATGTTTTCTCTTGTAAGATGTATCGAGTCCACAGATTCATCCTTACTTGTGGGATACCAATACCAAAGCATTAGGACACGGATGAAGGGAGGGACAAGACAGGGACCTTAAACGGAAGGCACCACTGCTTGTAGAACCTTTCTCCCAAAAATAGCCTCCGAAGTAACAAAAGTATCAAATTTGTAAAGTCGCCGCATTACAAATCTGTAAAACAGAAGCCTAACAAACGGATGATGCTTTTCAGCCAAAAGGAAAGAAAGGTAGCCGTAGCATTCTGACCTCTCCGCTTATCAGAATAAACAACAAACAATGAAGATGTTTGACGGAAATCTTTAGTTGCTTGTAAGTAGAACTTTAAAGCACGAACCACATCAAGATTGTGCAACAGACGTTCCTTCTTTGAAGAAGGATTAGGACACAGTGAAGGAACAACAATCTCTTGATTGATATTCTTATAAGAAGCTACCTTAGGAAGAAACCCAGGTTTGGTACACAAAACCACCTTATCTGCATGGAAAATAAGATAAGGGGAATCACACTGTAAAGCATATAGCTCAGAAACTCTTCGAGATAGCTACTAAAAACAAAACTTTCCAAGATAGAAGCTTAATATCCATGGAATGCATAGGTTCAAACGGAACCCCTTGAAGAACTTTAAGAACTAAATTTAGGCTCCATGGCGGAGCAACAGGTTTAAATACAGGCTTGATTCTGACCAAAGCCTCGAACGTCTGGGACATCTGCCAGACGTTTGTGTAGAAGAATATACAAAGCAGATGTCCTTATAAGGAACTAGCTGATAATCCCTTCTCCAAACCTTCTTGGAGAAAAGACAATATTCTAGAAATCCTAATCTTACTCCACAAGTAACCTTTGGATTCACACCAATAAAGATATTTGCACCAAATCTTATGATAGATCTTCCTGGTGACAGGCTTTCTAGCCTGAATCAGGGTATCAATGACCGACTCAGAGAAACCACGCTTGGATTAGAAGGCCCTGCCTCATTGGCAGAGTCCATGGTAGAACCGAGGACATGTCCACTAGGTCTGCATACCAAATCCTGCATGGCCACGCAGGTGCTATCAGAATCACCGAAGCTCTCTCCTGCTTTATTCTGGCAACCAGACGTTGAAGGAGAGGAAATACATAGGCCAGATTGAAGGACCAAGGCACTGCTAGAGCATCTATCAGTACCGCCTTTGGATCCCGGGACCTGGACTCGTAACGAGAAAGTTTGGCATTCTGACGGGACGCCATCAGATCCAATTCTGGTGTGCCCCATAGCTGATGTGGATTGCTGAGAGATGGCAAGAGTGATCCTCTGCCCATCAGATTATTTTGGTTACCTCCATCATCGCTAGAGAACTCCTTGTTCCTCCTTGATTGAATTTGGCCGCAGCAAGCTGAGGCCACGCCTGAAACGCATTGAATATCACTCTCAGTTCTAGAATATTTATCGGGAGAAGAGATTCCTCCCAAGACCATAAGCCCTGTGCTTTCAGGGAGTTCCAGACTGCATCCCAGCCTAGCAGGCTGGTATCTGTCGTTACAATGAGCCATTCTGGCCTGCGGAAACACATTCCCTGAGACAGGAGGTCCTGAGACAACCACCAGAGAAGAGAATCTCTGGTCTCCTGGTCCAGATGCAGTTGAGGAGACAAATCTGCATAATCCCCATTCCACTGTTTGAGCATGCATAGATGTAGTGGTCTGAGGTGTAGGCGGGCAAAAGGAACTATGTCCATTGCCGCTACCATGAGTCCGATTACCTCCATATACTGAGCCACTGACGGCCGAGGAATGGAATGAAGAGCTCGGCAAGTGGTCAAGAGCTTTGATTTTCTGACCGCCGTCAGAAATATTTTCATTTCTACCGAGTCTATCAGAGTTCCTAGGAAGGAAACTCTTATAAGAGGGAAGAGAGAACTCTTTTTTTATGTTCACCGTCCACCCGTGAGATCTCAGAAAAGCCAACACAATGTCCGTGTGAGACTTGGATAGCTGGAAAGTTGACGCCTGAAATAAGATGTCGTCTAGATAAGGCGCCACTGCTATGCCCCGTGGTCGTAGAACAGCCAGAAGGCACCCTAGCACACTTGTGAAAATTCTGTGAATTGGGATGTGTAGATATGCATCTTTTAAGTCCACAGTGGACATATATTGACCCTCCTGGATCAGAGGTAGAATAGACCGAATAGTCTCCATCTTGAATGATGGAACTTTGAGGAACTTGTTTAGAATTTTGAGATCCAAAATTGATCTGAAAGTACCCTCTTTTTTGGAAACCACAAACAGGTTTGAGTAAAAACCTAGCCCCTGTTCCTCTTTTGGGACTGGGCGGATCACCCCCATGGTATGTAGGTCTTTTACACAGCGTAAGAACGCCTCTCTCTTTGTCTGTTTACAGACAATCGAGAAATGTGAAAAGTCCCCCTTGGAAGAGAGCCTTTGAATTCCAGAAAATATCCCTGGGACACAATTTCTAAAACCCAGGGATCGTGAACATCTCTTGCCCAAGCTTGAGCGAAGAGAAAGTCTGCCCCCTACTAGATCCGGTCCAGGATCGGGGGCTACCCCTTCATGCTGTCTTAGAGGCAGCTGCAGGCTTCTTGGCCTGTTTACCCTTGTTCCAAGCCTGGTTAGGTCTCCAGACTGATTTGGATTGGGCAAAATTCCCCTCTTGCTTTGCAGCAGAGGAAGCTGAAGCGGGACCACTCTTGAAATTCCAAAAGGAACGAAAATTATTTTGTTTGGTCCTCATCTTATTTGATCTATCCTGAGGGAGGGCATGACCTTTCCCTCCAGTAATGTCTGAAATAATCTCTTTCAGTTCAGGCCCAAAGAGGGTCTTTCCTTTGAAAGGGATGTTCAAAAGTTTAGTTTTAGATGACACATCAGCAGACCAGGATTTAAGCCATAACGCCCTGCATGCTAAAATGGCAAAACCAGAATTCTTTGCCGCTAATTTATCCAGTTGAAAAGCGGCATCTGTAATAAAAACATAATTTATGTAAGAACTTACCTGATAAATTCATTTCTTTCATATTAGCAAGAGTCTATGAGCTAGTGACGTATGGGATATACATTCCTACCAGGAGGGGCAAAGTTTCCCAAACCTCAAAATGCCTATAAATACACCCCTCACCACACCCACAAATCAGTTTAACGCATAGCCAAGAAATGGGGTGATAAGACAAAAGCATAAAAAAATAAGGAATTGGAATAATTGTGCTTTATACAAAAAAATCATAACCACCACAAAAAGGGTGGGCCTCATGGACTCTTGCTAATATGAAAGAAATGAATTTATCAGGTAAGTTCTTACATAAATTATGTTTTCTTTCATGTAATTAGCAAGAGTCCATGAGCTAGTGACGTATGGGATAATGACTACCCAAGATGTGGATCTTCCACGCAAGAGTCACTAGAGAGGGAGGGATAAAATAAAGACCGCTGAAAATAATCCACACCCAAAATAAAGTTTAAATCTTATAACGAAAAAAACTGAAATTATAAGCAGAAGAATCAAACTGAAACAGCTGCCTGAAGTACTTTTCTACCAAAAACTGCTTCAGAAGAAGAAAACACATCAAAATGGTAGAATTTAGTATAAGTATGCAAAGAAGACCAAGTTGCTGCTTTGCAAATCTGATCAACCGAAGCTTCATTCCTAAACGCCCAGGAAGTAGAAACTGACCTAGTAGAATGAGCTGTAATCCTTTGAGGCGGAGTTTTACCCGACTCGACATAAGCATGATGAATTAAAGATTTCAACCAAGATGCCAAAGAAATGGCAGAGGCCTTCTGACCTTTCCTAGAACCGGAAAAGATAACAAATAGACTAGAAGTCTTTCGGAAATTCTTAGTAGCTTCAACATAATATTTCAAAGCTCTAACTACATCCAAAGAATGCAATGATCTCTCCTTAGAATTCTTAGGATTAGGACAAAATGAAGGAACCACAATTTCTCTACTAATGTTGTTAGAATTCACAACCTTAGGTAAAAATTGAAAAGAAGTTCGCAACACCGCCTTATCCTGATGAAAAATCAGAAAAGGAGACTCACAAGAAAGAGCAGATAATTAAGAAACTCTTCTAGCAGAAGAGATGGCCAAAAGAAACAAAACTTTCCAAGAAAGTAATTTAATGTCCAGTGAATGCATAGGTTCAAACGGAGGAGCTTGAAGAGCCCCCAGAACCAAATTCAAACTCCAAGGAGGAGAAATTGACTTAATAACAGGTTTTATACTAACCAAAGCTTGTACAAAACAATGAATATCAGGAAGATTAGCAATCTTTCTGTGAAAAAGAACAGAAAGAGCAGAGATTTGTCCTTTCAAGGAACTTGCAGACAAACCTTTATCCAAACCATCCTGAAGAAACTGTAAAATTCTCGGAATTCTAAAAGAATGCCAGGAAAAATGATGAGAAAGACACCAAGAAATCTAAGTCTTCCAGACTCGATAATATATCTTCCTAGATACAGATTTACGAGCCTGTAACATAGTATTAATCACAGAGTCAGAGAAACCTCTGACTAAGAATCAAGCGTTCAATCTCCATACCTTCAAATTTAAGGATTTGAGATCCTGATGGAAAAAAGGACCTTGTGACAGAAGGTCTGGTCTTAACGGAAGAGTCCACGGTTCGCAAGAGGCCATCCGGACAAGATCCGCATACCAAAACCTGTGAGGCCATGCTGGAGCCACCAGCAGAACAAACGAACATTCCTTCAGAATCTTGGAGATTACTCTTGGAAGAAGAACTAGAGGCGGAAAGATATAGGCAGGATGATACTTCCAAGGAAGTGACAATGCATCCACTGCTTCCGCCTGAGGATCCCTGGAGCTGGACAGATACCTGGGAAGTTTCCTGTTTAGATGAGAAGCCATCAGATCTATTTCTGGAAGTCCCCACATTTGAACAATCTGAAGAAATACCTCTGGGTGAAGAGACCAATAGCCCGGATGTAACGTTTGGCGACTGAGATAATCCGCTTCCCAATTGTCTATACATGGGATATGAACCGCAGAAATTAGACAGGAGCTGGATTCCACCCATACCAGAATTCGAGATACTTCTTTCATAGCCAGAGGACTGTGAGTCCCTCCTTGATGATTGATATATGCCACAGTTGTGACATTGTCTGTCTGAAAACAAATGAACGATTCTCTCTTTAGAAGAGGCCATGACTGAAGAGCTCTGAAAATTGCACGGAGTTCCAAAATGTTGATTGGTAATCTCACCTCCTGAGATTCCCAAACCCCTTGTGCTGTCAGAGACCCCCAAACAGCTCCCCAACCTGTCAGACTTGCATCTGTTGAAATCACAGTCCAGGTCGGAAGAACAAAAGAAGCCCCCTGAACTAAACGATGGTGATCTGTCCACCACGTCAGAGAGTGTTGTACAATCGGTTTTAAAGATATCAATTGAGATATCTTTGTGTAATCCCTGCACCACTGGTTCAGCATACAGAGCTGAAGAGGTCGCATGTGAAAACGAGCAAAGGGGATCGCGTCCGATGCCGCAGTCATAAGACCTAGAATTTCCATGCATAAGGCTACCGAAGGGAATGATTGAGACTGAAGGTTTCGACAAGCTGAAATCAATTTTAGACGTCTCTTGTCCATTAGTGACAGAGTCATGGACACTGAATCTATCTGGAAACCTAAAAAGGTTACCCTTGTCTGAGGAATCAATTAACTTTTCGGTAAATTGATCCTCCAGCCATGATCTCGAAGAAACAATACAAGTCGATTTGTATGAGATTCTGCTAAATGTAAAGACTGAGCAAGTACCAAGATATCGTCCAAATAAGGAAATACCACAATACCCTGTTCTCTGATTACAGACAGAAGGGCACCGAGAACCTTTGTAAAAATCCTTGGAGCTGTTGCTAGGCCAAACGGCAGAGCCACAAACTGGTTAATGCTTGTCTAGGAAAGAGAATCTCAGAAACTGAAAGTGATCTGGATGTATCGGAATATGCAGATATGCATCCTGTAAATCTATTGTGGACATATAATGCCCTTGCTGAAAAAAAGGCAGGATAGTCCTTACAGTTACCATTTTGAATGTTGGTATCCTTACATAACGATTCAATATTTTTAAATCCAGAACTGGTCTGAAGGAATTCTCCTTCTTTGGTACAATGAAGAGATTTGAATAAAACCCCAGTCCCTGTTCCAGAACTGGAACTGGCATAATTACTCCAGCCAACTCTAGATCTGAAACACATTTCAGAAATGCTTGAGCCTTCGCTGGATTTACTGGGACACGGGAAAGAAAAAATCTTTTTGCAGGAGGCCTTATCTTGAAGCCAATTCTGTACCCTTCTGAAACAATGTTCTGAATCCAAAGATTGTGAATTGAATTGATCCAAATTTCTTTGAAAAATCGTAATCTGCCCCCTACCAGCTGGGCTGGAATGAGGGCCGCACCTTCATGTGGACTTTGGAGCTGGCTTTGGTTTTCTAAAAGGCTTGGATTTATTCCAGACTGGAGATGGTTTCCAAACTGATACCGCTCCTGTGGGTGAAGGATCAGGCTTTTGTTCCTTATTGTGACGAAAGGAACGAAAACGATTATTAGACCTAAATTTACTTTTAGATTTTTTATCCTGTGGAAAAAAGTTCCTTTCCCTCCAGTAACAGTTGAGATAATAGAATCCAACCGTGAACCAAATAATTTATTACCCTGGAAAGAAAGGGAAAGCAAAGTTGACTTAGAAGACATATCAGCATTCCAAGTTTTAAGCCATAAAGCTCTTCTAGCTAAAATGGCTAGAGACATATACCTGACATCAACCCTAATGATATCAAAGATGGCATCACAAATAAAGTTATTAGCATGTTGAAGAAGATTAACAATGCTATGAGAATTATGATCTGTTACTTGTTGCGCTAAAGCTTCTAACCAAAAAGTTGAAGCTGCAGCAACATCCGCTAAAGATATAGCAGGTCTAAGAAGATTACCTGAACATAAGTAAGCTTTTCTTAGAAAGGATTCAATTTTCCTATCTAAAGGATCCTTAAAAGGAAGTACTATCTGCCGTAGGAATAGTAGTACGTTTAGCAAGAGTAGAGATAGCCCCATCAACCTTAGGGATTTTGTCCCAAAACTCTAATCTGTCAGATGGCACAGGATATAATTGCTTAAAACGTTTAGAAGGAGTAAATGAATTACCCAAATTATTCAATTCCCTGGAGATTACTTCAGAAATAGCATCAGGGACAGGAAAAACTTCTGGAATAACTACAGGAGATTTAAAAACCTTATTTAATCGTTTAGATTTAGTATCAAGAGGACCAGAATCCTCTATTTCTAATGCAATTAAGACTTCTTTAAGTAAAGAACAAATAAATTCCATTTTGAATAAATATGAAGATTTATCAGCATCAACCTCTGAAACAGAATCCTCTGAACCAGAGGAATCATTATCAGAATACGAATGATGATGTTCATTTAAAAATTCATCTGAAAAATGAGAAGTTTTAAAAGACCTTTTACGTTTACTAGAAGGAGGAATAACAGACATAGCCTTCTTAATGGATTTAGAAACAAAATCTCTTATGTTAACAGGAACACTCTGAGTATTAGATGTTGATGGAACAACAACAGGTAATGTAACATTACTAAAGGAAATATTATCTGCATTAACAAGTTTGTCATGACAATCAGTACAAACAACAGCTGGAGGAACAGATACCACAAGTTTACAGCAAATACACTTAACTTTGGTAGATCCAGCACTAGGCAGCGATTGGGACATCTTGCAATATGTAATAGAAAAAACAACATATAAAGCAAAATTGATCAAATTCCTTAAATGACAGTTTCAGGAATGGGAAAAAATGCCAGTGAACAAGCTTCTAGCAACCAGAAGCAATAAACAAAGAGACTTAAATAATGTGGAGACAATAGTGACGCCCATATTTTTTAGCGCCAAAAAAGACGCCCACATTATTTGGCGCCTAAATGCTTTTGGCGCCAAAAATGACGCCACATCCGGAAGGCCGACACTTATGGCGCAAAAAAACGTCAAAAATGACGCAACTTCCGGCGACACGTATGACGCCGGAAACAAAGAAAAAAAATTTGCGCCAAAAAAGTCTGCGCCAAGAATGACGCAATAAAATGAAGCATTTTCAGCCCCCGCGAGCCTAACAGCCCACAGGGAAAAAGTCAAATTTTAAGGTAAGAAAAAAATTATTTATTCATATGCATTATCCCAAATAGGAAACTGACTGTCTGAAATAAGGAACGTTGAACATCCTGAATCAAGGCAAATAAATGTTTTAACACATATATTTAGAACTTTATATAAAAGTGCCCAACCATAGCTTAGAGTGTCACAGAAAATAAGACTTACTTACCCCAGGACACTCATCTACATGTAGTAGAAAGCCAAACCAGTACTGAAACGAGAATCAGTAGAGGTAATGGTATATATAAGAGTATATCGTCGATCTGAAAAGGGAGGTAAGAGATGAATCTCTACGACCGATAACAGAGAACCTATGAAATAGACCCCGTAGAAGGAGATCATTGAATTCAAATAGGCAATACTCTCTTCACATCCCTCTGACATTCGCTGCACGCTGAGAGGAAAACCGGGCTCCAACCTGCTGCGGAGCGCATATCAACGTAGAATCTAGCACAAACTTACTTCACCACCTCCATAGGAGGCAAAGTTTGTAAAACTGATTTGTGGGTGTGGTGAGGGGTGTATTTATAGGCATTTTGAGGTTTGGGAAACTTTGCCCCTCCTGGTAGGAATGTATATCCCATACGTCACTAGCTCATGGACTCTTGCTAATTACATGAAAGAAATAGACAATTTAGGGGCCTTAATTCTGTCCAAAATTTCTTCTAATGGAATCTCCATCTGAAGAGCCTCTTCTAGAGCCTCAAACCAGAAAGCAGCTGCAGTAGTTGCAGAAACAATGCACGCAATAGGTTGAAGAAGAAAACCTTGATGAACAAAAATTTTCTTCAGGAGACCCTCTAATTTTTTTATCCATAGGATCTTTGAAAGCACAACTGACTTCAATAGGCATAGTTGTACAAAGTAGAAATAGCTCTATCCACCTTAGGAACTTTCTGTCACGAGTCACACATGGTGTCAGATATGGGAAACATTTTCTTAAAAACAGGAGGGGGAATGAACGGAATACCTGGTCTAACCCACTCCTTAGCAATAATATTCACAATCCTCTTAGGGACTGGAAAAAAACATCAGTGTAAACAGGAACCTCTAAGTATTTATCCATCTTACACAATTTCTCTGGAACCACTATAGGGTCACAATCATCTAGAGCCGCTAATACCTGAGCAATAAGCGGAGGTGTTCAAGCTTAAATTTAAAAGCCGTCATATCAGAATCTGTCTGAGGAAGCGTCTTTCCTGAATCAGAAATTTCTCCCTGAGATAGCAAATCCCTCACCCCTACCTCAGAGCATTGTGATGGCATTGTGATGGCATATCAGATACGGCTACTAAAGCGTCAGACTGCTCAGCATTTTTCCTTAACCCAGAGCTGTCCCGCTTTCCTTGTAAACCAGGCAGTCAGGATAAAACCTCTGTGAGGGTTGTATTCATAACTGTGGCCATGTCTTGTAAAATAAATGAACTCGACGCACTAGAGGTACTTGCGTCACTTGTGCGGGCGTTACTGGTTGTGACACTTGGAGAGAGCTAGATGGCGAACCCTCATTTACTTCTGACTGAGAATCATCTATTGCTCTATTTTTAAGTGCTAATATATGTTCTTTATAGATTATAGACATATCAGTACAATTGGGACACATTCTAAGAGGGGGTACCACAATGGCTTCCAAACATATTGAACAAGGATTTTCCTTGGTGTCAGACATGTTAAACAGGCTAGAAATGTAACAAGAAAGCTTGGAAAACACTGTAAACAAAGTAAATAACACTTAGAAATAAAACGGTACTGTGCCTTTAAGAGAAAAAAAGCTGCACAAATTCTGCAAAACAGTGTAAAAAATTAATTTTTACAGTAGTATCATATAGCCTTAGTAACTTTGCACAGCTATGCAAATAAACAATTAACCCCTTAATGGCAAAACCGGATTGAAAAAACATCAAAACCGGTAAAAAAGACTTTCAGCACTTTGCCACAGCTCTGCTGTGGCGCCTACCTGCCCTTCAGAACAATTTGTGGGGGGAAAAACTTCTTTTACAGCCCTCAAACACGGCAGGAACCTCTGGAGAAGCAGTTAGAAGTCTCAGAGGAAAAGAAACTGCACAACTGAGGCGCGAAAAACAGAATTTATGCTTACCTGATAAATTACTTTCTCCAACGGTGTGTCCGGTCCACGGCGTCATCCTTACTTGTGGGAATATCTCTTCCCCAACAGGAAATGGCAAAGAGTCCCAGCAAAGCTGGCCATATAGTCCCTCCTAGGCTCCGCCCACCCCAGTCATTCGACCGACGGACAGGAGGAAAAATATAGGAGAAACCATATGGTACCGTGGTGACTGTAGTTAGAGAAAATAATTCATCAGACCTGATTAAAAAACCAGGGCGGGCCGTGGACCGGACACACCGTTGGAGAAAGTAATTTATCAGGTAAGCATAAATTCTGTTTTCTCCAATATTGGTGTGTCCGGTCCACGGCGTCATCCTTACTTGTGGGAACCAATACCAAAGCTTTAGGACACGGATGAAGGGAGGGAGCAAATCAGGTTACCTAAACGGAAGGCACCACGGCTTGCAAAACCTTTCTCCCAAAAATAGCCTCCGAAGAAGCAAAAGTATCAAATTTGTAAAATTTGGCAAAAGTGTGCAGTGAAGACCAAGTCGCTGCCTTACATATCTGATCAACAGAAGCCTCGTTCTTGAAGGTCCATGTGGAAGCCACAGCCCTAGTGGAGTGAGCTGTGATTCTTTCAGGAGGCTGCCGTCCGGCAGTCTCATAAGCCAATCGGATGATGCTTTTAAGCCAAAAGGAAAGAGAGGTAGAAGTTGCTTTTTGACCTCTCCTTTTACCAGAATACACGACAAACAAAGAAGATGTTTGTCTGAATTCTTTTGTAGCTTCTAAGTAGAATTTTAGAGCACGGACTACATCTAAATTGTGTAGCAAACGTTCCTTCTTTGAAACTGGTTTCGGACACAAAGAAGGTACAACTATCTCCTGGTTAATATTCTTGTTGGAAACAACCTTTGGAAGAAAACCAGGCTTAGTACGCAAAACAACCTTATCTGCATGGAACACCAGATAGGGCGGAGTACACTGCAGAGCAGATTACTCTGAAACTCTTCTAGCAGAAGAAATAGCAACCAAAAACAAAACTTTCCAAGATAATAACTTAATATCTATGGAATGTAGAGGTTCAAACGGAACCCCTTGAAGAACTGAAAGAACTAGATTTAGACTCCAGGGAGGAGTCAAAGGTCTGTAAACAGGCTTGATCCTAACCAGAGCCTGAACAAATGCTTGAACATCTGGCACAGCTGCCAGTCGTTTGTGTAGTAAGACAGATAAAGCAGAAATCTGTCCCTTTAGAGAACTCGCAGATAATCCTTTATCCAAACCTTCTTGCAGAAAGGAAAGAATCTTAGGAATTTTTATCTTATTCCATGGGAATCCCTTGGATTCACACCAACAGATATATCTTTTCCATATTTTATGGTAAATCTTTCGAGTTACCGGTTTTCTGGCCTGAACCAGAGTATCTATCACAGAATCTGAAAACCCACGCTTTGATAGAATCAAGCATTCAATCTCCAAGCCGTCAGCTGGAGGGAGACCAGATTTGGATGTTCGAATGGACCCTGAACAAGAAGGTCCTGTCTCAAAGGTAGCTTCCATGGTGGAACCGATGACATATTCACCAGGTCTGCATACCAAGTCCTGCGTGGCCACGCAGGAGCTATCAAGATCACCGAGGCCCTCTCCTGTTTGATCCTGGCTACCAGCCTGGGAATGAGAGGAAACGGTGGAAACACATAAGCTAGGTTGAAGGTCCAAGGTGCTACTAGTGCATCCACTAGAGTCGCCTTGGGATCCCTGGATCTGGACCCGTAGCAAGGAACCTTGAAGTTCTGACGAGACGCCATCAGATCCATGTCTGGAATGCCCCATAATTGAGTCAACTGGGCAAAGATCTCCGGGTGGAGTTCCCACTCCCCCGGATGGAATGTCTGACGACTCAGATAATCCGCTTCCCAGTTTTCCACACCTGGGATGTGGATCGCAGATAGATGGCAGGAGTGATCCTCCGCCCATTGTATTATTTTGGTCACTTCTTTCATCGCTAGGGAACTCCTTGTTCCCCCCTGATGATTGATATACGCAACAGTCGTCATGTTGTCTGATTGGAATCTTATGAATCTGGCCTTTGCAAGCTGAGGCCAAGCCCTGAGAGCATTGAATATCGCTCTTAGTTCCAGAATGTTTATCGGGAGAAGAGACTCTTCCCGAGACCATAGTCCCTGAGCTTTCAGGGATTCCCAGACCGCGCCCCAGCCCACTAGACTGGCGTCGGTCGTGACAATGACCCACTCTGGTCTGCGGAAGCTCATTCCCTGGGATAGATGGTCCAGGGTCAGCCACCAACGGAGTGACTCTCTGGTCTTCTGATCTACTTGAATCACTGGAGACAAGTCTGTATAGTCCCCATTCCACTGTTTGAGCTTGCACAGTTGTAATGGTCTTAGATGAATTCGTGCAAAAGGAACTATGTCCATTGCTGCAACCATCAATCCTACTACTTCCATGCACTGAGCTATGGAAGGACGTGGAACAGAGTGAAGAATTTGACAAGTGCTTAGAAGTTTTGACTTTCTGACATCTGTCAGAAAAATCCTCATTTCTAAGGAGTCTATTATTGTTCCCAAGAAGGGAACTCTTGTTGACGGAGACAGAGAACTCTTTTCTATGTTCACCTTCCATCCGTTAGATCTGAGAAAGGCCAGAACGATGTCTGTATGAGCCTTTGCTTTTGAAAGGGACGACGCTTGTATTAGAATGTCGTCCAAGTACGGTACTACTGCAATGCCCCTCGGCCTTAGAACCGCTAGAAGGGACCCGAATACCTTTGTGAAAATCCTTGGAGCAGTGGCTAACCCGAATGGGAGGGCCACAAACTGGTAATGTTTGTCCAGAAAGGCGAACCTTAGGAACTGATGATGTTCTTTGTGGATAGGAATATGTAGGTACGCATCCTTTAGATCCACGGTAGTCATAAATTGACCTTCCTGGATAGTGGGTAGAATCGTTCGAATGGTTTCCATTTTGAACGATGGTACCCTGAGAAATTTGTTTAGGATCTTTAAATCCAGAATTGGTCTGAAGGTTCCCTCTTTTTTGGGAACTACGAACAGATTTGAGTAAAATCCCATTCCTTGTTCCGTCATTGGAACAGGGTGTATCACTCCCATCTTTAACAGGTCTTCTACACAATGTAAGAACGCCTGTCTCTTTATTTGGTTTAAGAATAAGTGAGACATGTGGAACCTTCCCCTTGGGGGTAGTTCCTTGAATTCCAGAAGATAACCCTGAGAAACTATTTCTAGTGCCCAGGGATCCTGAACATCTCTTGCCCAAGCCTGAGCAAAGAGAGAGAGTCTACCCCCTACTAGATCCGGTCCCGGATCGGGGGCTACTCCTTCATGCTGTTTTGTTAGCAGCAGCAGGCTTCTTGGCCTGCTTACCCTTGTTCCAGCCTTGCATAGGTTTCCAGGCTGGTTTGGGCTGTGAGGCATTACCCTCTTGCTTAGAGGATGCAGAATTAGAGGCCGGTCCGTTCCTGAAATTGCGAAAGGAACGAAAATTAGACTTATTCTTGGCCTTGAAAGGCCTATCTTGTGGAAGGGCGTGGCCCTTTCCCCCAGTGATGTCTGAGATAATCTCTTTCAATTCTGGCCCAAAGAGAGTTTTACCTTTGAAAGGGATGTTAAGCAATTTTGTCATGGATGATACATCCGCTGACCAAGACTTTAGCCAAAGCGCTCTGCGCGCCACAATTGCAAACCCTGAATTTTTCGCCGCTAATCTAGCTAATTGCAAAGCGGCATCTAAAATAAAAGAGTTAGCCAACTTAAGTGCGTGAACTCTGTCCATAACCTCCTCATACGGAGTCTCTCTACTGAGCGACTTTTCTAGTTCCTCGAACCAGAACCACGCTGCTGTAGTTACAGGAACAATGCACGAAATGGGTTGTAGAAGGTAACCCTGCTGTACAAAAATCTTTTTAAGCAAACCTTCCAATTTTTTATCCATAGGATCTTTGAAAGCACAACTATCCTCGATAGGGATAGTAGTTCGCTTGTTTAGAGCAGAAACTGCCCCCTCGACCTTAGGGACTGTCTGCCATAAGTCCTTTCTGGGGTCGACCATAGGAAATAATTTCTTAAATATAGGGGGGGGGGAACAAAAGGTATGCCGGGCTTCTCCCACTCGTTATTCACTATGTCCGCCACCCTCTTGGGTATAGGAAAAGCGTCGGGGTGCACCGGAACCTCTAGAAACTTGTCCATCTTGCATAATTTCTCTGGAATGACCAAGTTGTCACAATCATCCAGAGTAGATAACACCTCCTTAAGCAGTGCGCGGAGATGTTCTAATTTAAATTTAAATGTCACAACATCAGGTTCAGCTTGTTGAGAAATTTTTCCTGAATCTGAAATTTCCCCATCTGACAAAACCTCCCTCATGGCCACTTCAGATTGGTGTGAGGGTATGACAGAACAATTATCATTAGCGCCCTCCTGCTCTTCAGTGTTTAAAACAGAGCAATCGCGCTTTCTCTGATATGCAGGCATTTTGGATAAAATATTTGCTATGGAGTTATCCATTACAGCCGTCAATTGTTGCATGGTAATAAGCATTGGCGCGCTAGATGTACTAGGGGCCTCCTGCGTGGGCAAAACTGGTGTAGACACAGTAGGAGATGATGTAGTATCATGTCTACTCCCCTCATCTGAGGAATCATCTTGGGCATTTTCATTATCTGTGGCAGGACTGTCCTTACTTTGTTTGGACGCTATGGCACAATTATCACACAATTTTGAATGGGGAGACACATTGGCTTTCATACATATAGAACATAGATTATCCGAAGGCACAGACATGTTAAACAGGCTTAAACTTGTCAAAGCACAAAAAACGTTTTAAAACAAAACCGTTACTGTCTCTTTAAATTTTAAACAGAGCACACTTTATTACTGAATATGTGAAAAAGTATGAAGGAATTGTTCAATATTTACCAAAATTTCACCACAGTGTCTTAAAGCCTTAAAAATATTTCATACCAACTTTCAGAGCTTTAACCCTTAAAATAACGGAACCGGAGCCGTTTACAAATTTAACCCCTATACAGTCCCAGCTACAGCCTTTGCTGTGACTTTACCAAGCCCAGAGGGGAATACGATACCAAATGACGCCTTCTAGAAACTTTTCCAACTACTTTCAGGTCCTCACACATGCATCTGCATGTCTTGCTCTCAAAAACAACTGCGCAGTAATGGCGTGAAAATGAGGCTCAGCCTACAACTGGGAAGGCCCTCCCTGACTGGAAAAGGTGTCTAACATAGTGCCTGACGTTAAAAAACGTTCCCCAAGTTTATAAGTGTGAATTATCAGCATAAACATGTATAAAATGTCCAAATAAAGCAATCGATTTAGCCCATGAAAGTGTCTACCAGTTTTATAGCCCATATTAAGCCCTTTATTCTGTTTGAAACTAAGAAAATGGCTTACCGGTCCCCATGAGGGGAAATGACAGCCTTCCAGCATTACACAGTCTTGTTAGAAATATGGCTAGTCATACCTTAAGCAGAAAAGTCTGCTAACTGTTTCCCCCAACTGAAGTTACTTCATCTCAACAGTCCTATGTGGAAACAGCAATCAATTTTAGTTACTGTCTGCTAAAATCATCTTCCTCTCACAAACAGAAATCTTCATCCTTTTCTGTTTCAGAGTAAATAGTACATACCAGCACTATTTTAAAATAACAAACTCTTGATAGTAGAATAAAAAAACTACAACTAAACACCACATACTCTTAACCATCTCCGTGGAGATGTTGCCTGTGCAACGGCAAAGAGAATGACTGGGGTGGGCGGAGCCTAGGAGGGACTAAATGGCCAGCTTTGCTGGGACTCTTTGCCATTTCCTGTTGGGGAAGAGATATTCCCACAAGTAAGGATGACGCCGTGGACCGGACACACCAATGTTGGAGAAAAAGGCCCCTCCCACCTCACTCAATGTTTTGAGGCCTAACAGACAAACACTAGAGTGTCTCTAAATTAACCATGTGGGTTAGAAAACTCAAAAACAAGCCACAATGACCCCTTTAGTCCCTTAAAAAAAACGTTATTATTGCATCATTCACTGAATAAACAAAAACGTTTTTACCAAACAGTGTCACCAGTAACTAAAGAGCCCTTCATGCAAGCTGAAATTCCTATCCAAGTGAATACAGCTTACTCTTCCCTCATGGGGATATTGCCAGCCTTTTCTAGAAATAACATAGTCTGTCTAGAAAAAAATAGACTGAACATACCTTAATGCAGTTTAGCCTGCAAACTGTTCCTCCAACTGAAGTTTTCCTGTACTCTTCAGCCCTTGTGAGAACAGCAGTGGATCTTAGTTACAAAATGCTAAGATCATCATCCTCCTTGCAGAAATCTTCATCCCTTTTCTGCCAGAGAGTAAATAGTACACACCGGTACCATTTAAAAATAACAAACTTTTGCTTGAGAAAATAAAAACCTAACATTTTTGTCACCACACTCCTCTTTGCCCTTCCGAGCTAAGGGGGGAGGTATATAGGCAGCTCAGCTGTGGGTGCTCTCACTGCCACTTCCTGTAGGGGAGGAGAATATCCCACAAGTAAGGATGAATCAGTGGACTCGATACATCTTACAAGAGAAATACACTCCCCTGGCCTGTCATAAGTTTCACCACAGATAACGTTAGAACCCTTGGGAACAACACCGCAATCTCCCAGTGTCAAGCCCACAAACATAGTATACCCACTGGTTTAAGCACACATTAGGGTACTAAAAAACACGGTTTATTTCACCCAATAGAGAGGGGAACCCCAGGCACACCATTCATGATTTCTGTGCAAACTGATTAACCCCTTCCCGGTATAGGGAATAAATGTCAGTCTGTTCTGATATCTCTCAGTCTCCCCAGAAGCAAATGACTGCACATACCTCAATGCTGGGCGCAGCATGACGTGGTCCCACACAAGGAAGATGCTCTTTTCACCACCTTCAGCCGATTTGTGGGAACAAGCAGGGTCTTAGATAATGTTTGCTAAGACCATCGTCATCGGGGCAGCAAATAATATGGGAGTCACTGAATGAAGATTTCCCCGGTTGCTGTCTACCCTGAGAAAAATAGTACTCACTGGTACCATTTAAAATAAAAAAGTAAATTTATGCTTACCTGATAAATTAATTTCTTCTATGATACGACGAGTCCACGGATTCATCCTTTACTTGTGGGATATTATCCACCTGCTAACAGGAAGTGGCAAAGAGCACCACAGCAGAGCTGTCTATATAGCCCCTCCCCCAAGTAATTCGACCGAAGGTACAGGAAGAAAAAGGAGAAACTAAAAGGTGCAGAGGTGACTGAAGTTTTAAATCAATCGGGCGGGCCGTGGACTCATCATATCATAGAAGAAATTAATTTATCAGGTAAGCATAAATTTACTTTTCTTTTATAAGATACGAAGTCCACGGATTCATCCTTTACTTGTGGGATAGAATACCAAAGCTACAGGACACGGATGAACGGGAGGGACAAGACAGATGGCTAAACAGAAGGCACCACTGCTTGAAGAACTTTTCTCCCAAAAATAGCCTCCGAAGAAGCAAAAGTATCAAATTTGGAAAATTTGGAAAAGGTATGAAGCAAAGACCAAGTCGCAGCCTTAAAAATCTGTTCAACAGAAGCATCATTTTTAAAAGCCCATGTGGAAGCCACCACTCTAGTAGAGTGAGCTGTAATTCTTTCAGGAGGCTGCTGTCCAGCAGTCTCGTATGCCAAACGGATGATGCTTTTCAGTCAAAAGAAAGAGAGGTAGCCGTAGCTTTTTGACCTCTACGTTTTCCAGAATAGACAATAAACAGAGAAGATGTTTGACGGAAATCTTTAGTTGCTTGTAAGTAAAACTTCAAAGCACGAACCACGTCCAAGTTGTGCAACAGACGCTCCTTCTTAGAGGAAGGATTAGGACACAGGGAATGAACAACAATTTCCTGATTAATATTCTTATTAGTAACAACCTTAGGAAGGAATCCAGGTTTGGTACGCAAAACCACCTTATCAGAATGAAAAACAAGATAAGACGAACCGCATTGCAATGCAGATAGTTCAGAAACTCTTTGAGCCGAAGAGATAGCAACTAAAAACAGAACTTTCCAAGATAGAAGCTTAATATCTATGGAATGCATAGGTTCAAACCGAACCCCTTGAAGAACTTTAAGAACTAAATTCAAACTCCATGACGGAGCAACAGGTTTAAACACAGGCTTGATTCTGACCAAAGGCTTGATTCTAACCAAAGCCTGACAAAACGTCTGAACGTCTGGAACATCTGCCAGACGCTTGTGCAGTAAAATTTATAAAGCAGATATCTGTCCCTTTAGGGAACTAGCTGATTACCCCTTCTCCAATCCTTCTTGGAGAAAAGACAAAATCCTAGGAATCCTGATCTTACTCTATGAGTAGCCATTGGATTGACACCAATAAAGATATTTACGCCATATCTTATGATAAATCTTCCTAGTGACAGGCTTTCAAGCCTGAATCAAGGTATCTATGACCGACTCAGAGAATCCCCGCTTCAATCTCCAGGCAGTCAGCCACAGAGAAACTAGATTTGGATGCTGGAACGGACCTTGAATGAGAAGGTCCTGTCTGAGCGGCAGCGTCCATGGTGGAAGAGATGACATGTCCACCAGGTCTGCATACCAAGTCCTGGGTGGCCACGCAGGTGCTATCAAAATCACCGAAGCTCTCTCCTGTTTGATTCTGGCAATCAGACGAGGAAGGAGAGGAAATGGTGGAAACACATAAGCCAGGTTGAACGACCAAGGTACTGCTAGAGCATCTATCAGTACTGCTTGAGGATCCCTTGATCTGGACCCGTAACAAGGAAGTTTGGCATTCTGACGAGATGCCATCAGATCCAATTCTGGTGTGCCCCATAGATGAATCAATTGTGCAAACACCTCCGGATGGAGTTCCCACTCCCCCGGATGAAAACTCTGAAGACTTAGAAAATCTGCTTCCCAAGTTCTCCACTCCAGGGATATAGATTGCTGATAGATGGTAAGAGTGAGTCTCTGCCCATCGAATTATTTTGGAAACCTCTATCATCACTAGAGAACTCTTTGTTCCCCCCTGATTATTGATATATGCTACAGTCGTGATATTGTGAATCTTATGAATCTGGCCGAAGCCAGCTGAGGCCACACCTGAAGCGCGTTGAATATCGCTCTCAGTTCTAGAATATTTATCGGGAGGAGAGCCTCCTCCTGAGTCCACACACCCTGTGCTTTCAGGGAATTCCAGACTGCACCCCAGCTCAATAGGCTGGCGTCCGTCGTCACTATGAACCATGCTAGCCTGCGGAAAACATTCCCTGGGACAGATGATCCTGTGACAACCACCAAAGAAGAGAGTCTCTGGTCTCTTGATCCAGATTTATCTGAGGAGATAAATTTGCATAATCCCCATTCCATTGTTTGAGCATGTATAGTTGCAGTGGTCTGAGATGCAAGTGAGCAAACGGAACTATGTCCATTACCGCAACCATTAGTCCGATTACCTCCATACACCGAGCCACTGACGGCCGAGGGATGGAATGAAGAGCTCGGCAGGTGATTAAAATCTTAAAAAAACCTCCATCAGAAAAATTTTCATGTCTACCGAATCTATCAGAGTTCCCAGGAATGGAACTCTTGTGAGGGAGGTAAGTGAACTCTTTTTACAGTTCACCTTCCACCCGAGAGATCTTAGAAAAGCCAACACGAGAGAGATGTGAGAGATTTGGCTAGTTGGTAAACTGACACCTGAATTAAGATATCGTCCAGATAAGGCGCCACTGCAATTCCCTGCGGCCTTAGAACCACCAGAAGAGACCCTAGCCCTTTTGTGAAAATTCTGGGAGCTGTGGCCAACCCGAAAGGAAGAGCCAAAACTGGTAATGCTTGTCCAGGAAAGCAAACCTGAGGAACTGGTGATGATCTTTGTGGATAGGAATGTGAAGATACGCATCCTTTAAATCCACGGTGGTCATATATTAACCCTCCTGGATCATTGGTAAAATAGTCCGAATGGTCTCCATCTTGAAGGATGGGACTCTGAGAAATTTGTTTAGGATCTTGAAATCTAAGAATGGTCTGAAGGTCCCCTCTTTTTTTTGGGAACCACAAACAGATTGGAGTAAAACCCCTGCCCCCCTGTTCTGCTTTTGGAACTGGGCAGATTACTCCCATGGTATATAGGTCTTCTACACAGCGTAAGAACGCCTCTCTTTTTGTCTGGTTTACAGACAATGGAGAAAGATGGAATCTCCCCCTTGGAGGAGAATCTTTGAAATCTAGAAGATACCCCTGGGTCACGATTTCTAAAGCCCAGGAAGTAGAGGGACCACCTTTGAAGTTTCGAAAGGAACGAAAATTATTTTGTTTGGTCCTCATCTTATTTGTCTTATCCTGAGGAAGGGCATGGCCTTTTCCTCCAGTGATGTCTGAAATGATCTCTTTCAGTTCAGGCCCGAATAGGGTCTAACCCTAGAAAGGAATGGCTAAAAGCTAAGACTTTGATGACACATCAGCAGACCAGAGCTCTACGCGCTAAAATGGCAAAACCTGAATTCTTTGCCGCTAATTTAGCCAGTTGAAAAGCGGCATCTGTAATGAAAGAATTAGCTAGCTTGAGAGCCCTAATTCTATCCAGAATATCATCTAATGGGGTCTCAACCTTAAGAGCCTCTTCTAGAGCCTCGAACCAAAATGCAGCTGCAGTAGTTACAGGAACAATGCACGCTATAGGTTGCAGCAGTAAACCCTGATGAATAAATATTTTCTTTAGATGACCCTCTAATTTTTTATCCATAGGATCTTTGAAAGCACAACTATACTCAATAGGTATAGTTGTACGCTTAGCCAGGGTAGAAATAGCTCCGTGAACAAAAGCAAAAAAAAAAAAAAAAATAGAGGAGCATAGACCGGGTGGTATGCAAGTAAAAACCGTTTATTATAAACTAGCACCGTAGCGCGACATGAGTGAAGTCAAAATTACAGTGTTCACAAAAAATGTGGAGGGGATAAACACCCCAGGTTAAACACGGGTAAATATATACAAGGGCTGGAAAATGTCAGGTAAACGCGTTTCAGCGTGTAGCCTTACTCATTACAGGTTTTAAAATAGTACACTGTGCACTATAAAACCACCAGCTCTGATTCTCATTGGTCAGAGGGTACACATCCTTTTCCTTAGCCTGACCAATGGATTACTCTAAACTATACTACATCAGCTCCTCACTACCAATCGTAATAAAGCAGTATATACAACATAGCAATGTTACATTAACACTAATAGCAATAAAAACAACCAGAGATCACAAATGATGTCGGCATTTAGTTTAGAAGTTTAGAAGGAAAGAAAAAAAAGAGAATTAGAAAAGTGAACACAGACAAGCACCAAGTGATCGGGTCATAACGCCAGAGTGTTTACTACCCCGCTTACAGAAGCCAGACTGAGCATTAGTGAGAACATAAGCTGGTAAATAGAATGCATAGAAAGTATATGCAATTAGGATTTTCCTCGGATCGCAAGCTTGAGAAGACAATTCAGGGACACCTGTATATTGCCTAGAGTATTCAGTTAAAAAAGTTACTCTATCTTTTGGACCTTCTCCTGAACTCCTCTTCCAGGTTTTATCCTTCGGGGGTTCTAAAAGTTTGCCCCCCACTCGGTAATCTTTCACCTCACTGGGTGGTATGCCGGTGGTCAGCGACTCTGTTGATTTACTCCATCACATTGTCTCTGGGTCCCGGTCTCCTTTTTGTGGTTCTGAGAGAATGTGGTACCCTTTAGACACAATCCCTACACTCCATTTGTCAACAGACCAATTAGAATTAGAGTTGGTGTTCTTAGCCTGGGAGATTAGCATTGGAAACATGGGCACAGCCTATTAGGTCCCCTGTTGTAGTGATAAGGTCTTGTAGGGTCTGACTCAAACTAGTGGTTCATTCATCTATCTCTGTGGTATTTAAGCTATTAGCCCTGTCAGATTACTTATGGGGTTTGCTCCTGAAGGGCTTTTGGGGCAACCTGGGATCTATGCCACTAGTTTGACTATTGACCTAATGGTACATGACCTTAGGGCATATAAAATAAATTATTCTCTCTCCATGTATTCTATGTATAGCCCAGATTATGCACACCTGATAATGGCAACTTGTTAATTCCAATGTCTAACTCTCTGAATTCAATTTATACAGGTGTCCCTGAATTGTCTTCTCAAGCTTGCGATCCGAGGAAAATCCTAATTGCATATACTTTCTATGCATTCTATATACCAGCTTATGTTCTCACTAATGCTCAGTCTGGCTTCTGTAAGCGGGGTAGTAAACACTCTGACGTTATGACCCGATCACTTGGTGCTTGTCTGTGTTCACTTTTCTAATTCTCTTTTTTTTCTTTCCTTCTAAACTTGCAAACTTTTCTATATTCAATGCCGACATCATGTGTGATCTCTGGTTGTATTTATTGCTATTAGTGTTAATGTAACATTGCTATGTTGTATATACTACTTTATTACGATTGGTAGTGAGGAGCTGATGTAGTATAGTTTAGAGTAATCCATTGGTCAGGCTAAGGAAAAGGGTGTGTACCCTCTGACCAATGAGAATCAGGGTTGGTGGTTTAATAGTGCATAGTGTACTATTTTAAAACAGGTAATGAGTAAGGCTACACGCTGAAACGCGTTTACCTGACATTTTCCAGCCCTTGTATATATTTACCCGTGTTTAACCTGGGGTGTTTATCCCATCCACATTTTTTGTGAACACTGTAATTTTGACTTCACTCATGTCGCGCTACGGCGCTAGTTTATAATAAACGGTTTTTACTTGCATACCACCCAGTCTATTCTCCTCTATTTTTTGCTTTTGTTCACGCTCCATAAGGCCCTCAGAGTGAGCACTGACCCGGGGTAGTTACCGTATAGCACGCACAGCTCAGGTTTTTGCAACAGGAGGAAGGATTTGAGATCAATGCAGCCGCCAGTGAAGGCGGGCACTAGACTCAGCTGGAACATCCTGCAGGACCGAAAGGCACTAAGTACGGAGGTGTAACGACTGACTTGCAGCTAACCCATACATCTGCCTTATACAAGTCGGAGGATGACAGGTATGATTCCTGAAACATATTGTGTACTTTAGAGCCGTTATTGAACATTTCTCATTAGAATTACGGCTAAAGGAGCACAGCTCATCTCTTGCTTTTTACCACCATTGTTTCTGTGGGGAACGTTTGGAGGGTGCCCTCCTGATGTAGGACTCTCCCCTGTGTACTTATCTTTTATCGGAGTAGAGAAGATTGTTCACAAGGTGTATGTGGGGAGTTCTTGCAATTACACTTCCATTTATCCCACGATTTTTATCATTAGAAATAGCTCCCTCCACCTTAGGGACCGTCTGCCTCGAATCCCGAATGGTATCTGATATGGGAAACATTTTCTTAAAAGTAGGAGGGGGAGAAAACGGAATACCTGGTCTATCCCACTCCTTAGCAACAATGTCCGAAATTCTCTTAGGGACCGAAAAAAATTAGTGTAAGCATGAGCCTCTAGATATCCATTTTACACAATTTCTCTGGTGGTATTACAATAGGGTCACAATCATCCAGAGTCGCTTAAACCTCCCTGAGCAACAAGCGGAGGTGTTCTAGCTTAAATTTAAAAGTCATATCTGGGAAGAACTTGGCGTCGCTTGTGCGGGCGTTAATGGTTGGGACACTTGGGGAGAATTAGATGGCATAAGCTTATTTTCTTCTGACTGAGAATCATCATGCAACATACTTTTATCAGCAAAAATATGTTCTTTGCAATTTATTGCCCTTTCGGTGCATGAGGGACACATTTTAAGTGGGGGTTCCACAATGACTTCCAAACACATTGAATATTGGCTTTCCTCAATGTTAAACAGGCTAGTAATGACCACAAACAGGCTTGAAAACACTTTTAGTGAAAAAATAACAATCTTAAAAAAACTGTACTGCACCTTTAAGAGAAAAAAAGCATACACGTTTTGCAAAACTGCTTTAAAATAATCCAATCGTTTCAATTTTTTGTATAAATATTTAAATTATGCAGCTAAGTTTGCCCCACAAGGAAAGGAACACTTAACCCTTACTGTAAAAACCAGATAATTAATCAACCTTTAAATCCGGTAAAAACACCCCCTGCACCTCGCGACAGCCCTGCTGTGGCTCCTACCTGCCCTCAGGGATCTGGAAAACAAGGTTAAAGCTTCAATTTGGCCCAATACTCTCACAAGGGTCCACCGAAGTTGGAGCTTGCTGCTTGCCTGTCAAATACAACTTCGCAACTGAGGCACGAAAATAGGCCCGGCCCATCTCACTCGATGTCTCTCAGCCCTAATGAACCGCACCAGAGCGGTCTCAAACTAGCCATGTGGGTTTTTAAATGCAAAAAGAAGCCAAGTGTACCCTCTCATGAAAGCAATAAAAACGTTCATGCCAAAAAACGTTATCAGCACTCCCAGTGAAATAAACGTTTGCCCACAAACATTCAAACTCAGTGTCAACCATTTTTTCTTAGCCCCTATATGCAAGCTTAGTAATACCCCTCTTCTGCCTACCCTTACCCTCATGGGGATACTGTCAGCCAATTCTGAAATAACAGTCTCTCCAGAAAAAAATGACTGAACATACCTCACTGCTATATAGCATGAAAAACGTTCCTCACACTGAAGATTCTTAAGTACTCCTCAGCCATTCAGTGGGAACTGCTCTGGATCTTAGTGACAAATGCTAAGACCATCAGCCTCCAGGCAGAAGTCTTCATCCATCTGCTGCCTGAGAGAAAATAGTACACACTGGTACCATTTAAAATAAAAAACTCTTGCTTGAAGATAATAAAAACTAACATTTTATCACCTCTTTCACTTTACCCTTCCTAGTACTTAGAGAGGGCAAAGAGAATGACTGGGGGTGGAGTTAAGGGAGGAGCTATATAGACAGCTCTGCTGTGGTGCTCTTTGCCACTTCCTGTTAGCAGGAGGATAATATCCCACAAGTAAAGGATGAATCCGTGGACTCGTAGTATCTTATAGAAGAAAACTCTTGATTGAAGAATCTAAACTAACACCTCACTTTACCTCTTCCTATCACTAACACGGGCAAAGAGAATGACTGGGGTGGGAGGGAAGGGAGGAGCTATATATACAGCTCTGCTGTGGTGCTCTTTGCCTCTTCCTGCTGACCAGGAGGCGATATCCCTTTAGGATGAAATTTGTGGACTCGTCATATCTTGTAAAAGAAATAAAATTAAAAAATGCCGGTCTAAACGTGCAACACACAAACATAAACATACTGCCCAAAATAAACACAGCCATATACCGGAATCTTATCCCTAGAATTCCGGTCATAAAAAAACTAAATTTATGCTTACCTGATAAATTTATTTCTCTTGTGGTGTATCCAGTCCACGGATCATCCATTACTTGTGGGATATTCTCCTTCCCAACAGGAAGCTGCAAGAGGATCACCCACAGCAGAGCTGTCTAAATAGCTCCTCCCCTAACTGCCACTACCAGTCATTCGACCGAAGACAAGCAAGAGAAAAGAGAAACTATAGGGTGCAGTGGTGACTGTAGTTTAAAAATAAAAAACACCTGCCTTAAAATGACAGGACGGGCCGTGGACTGGATACACCACAAGAGAAATAAATTTGTTTTCTCTTGTAAGGTGTATCCAGTCCACGGATCATCCATTACTTGTGGGATACCAATACCAAAGCTATAGGACACGGATGAAGAGAGGGACAAGGCAGGCGCTTAAACGGAAGGCAACACTGCCTGCAAGACCTTTCTCCCAAAAATAGCCTGCGAAGAAGCAAAAGTATCAAATTTATAGAATTTTGAAAAAGTATGAAGCGAAGACCAAGTCGCCGCCTTACAAATCTGTTCAACAGAAGCCTCATTTTTAAAAGCCCATGTGGAAGCTACCGCTCTAGTAGAATGAGCTGTAATCCTTTCAGGAGGCTGCTGGCCAGCAGTCTCATAAGCTAAGCGTATTATACTCCTTAGCCAAAAAGAAAGAGGTTGCCGAAGCCTTTTGGCCTCTCCTCTGTCCAGAGTAGACAACAAACAATGCAGATGTTTTACGAAAATCTTTAGTAGCTTGTAAATAAAACTTTAAAGCACGAACCACGTCAAGATTGTGTAAAAGACGTTCCTTCTTAGAAGTAGGATTAGGACACAGTAACGGTACAACAATCTCCTGATTGATATTTTTATTAGATACCACCTTAGTTAGAAAACCAGGTTTGGTACGTAACACTACCTTATCTGCATGAAAAATGAGATAAGGGGAATCACATTGTAAAGCAGATAACTCTGAAACTCTTCGAGCCGAGGAGTTAGCTACTAAAAACAGAACCTTCCAAGATAAGAGCTTAATATCTATGGAAAGCAAAGGTTCAAACGGAACCCCTTGAAGAACCTTAAGAACTAAATTTAAACTCCAAGGCGGAGCAACAGGTTTAAACACAGGCTTGATTCTGACTAAAGCCTGACAAAACGCCTGCACGTCTGGAACCTCAGCCAGACATTTGTGCAAAAGAATAGACAGAGCAGAAATCTGTCCCTTTAAGGAACTAGCTGACAAACCCTTCTCCAATCCTTCTT
The DNA here is from genome assembly GCF_027579735.1 of Bombina bombina. Lineage (NCBI taxonomy): Eukaryota > Metazoa > Chordata > Amphibia > Anura > Bombinatoridae > Bombina > Bombina bombina. Next base: position 1,411,054,682 of record NC_069500.1, read on the forward strand.
GGAGAAAAAATAATATCCTAGGAATCCTGACTTTACTCCATGAGTAACCCTTGGATTCACATCAATGAAGATATTTACACCATATCTTATGATAGATTTTCCTGGTGACAGGCTTTCGCACCTGTATTAAGGTATCAATGACCGACTCGGAGAAACCACGCTTTGATAAAATCAAGCGTTCAATCTCCAAGCAGTCAGCCGCAGAGAAATTAGATTTGGATGGTTGAAAGGACCCTGAAGTAGAAGGTCCTGTCTCAGAGGCAGAGTCCATGGTGGAAAGGATGACATGTCCACCAGATCTGCATACCAAGTCCTGCGTGGCCACGCAGGTGCTATCAAAATTACAGATGCTCTCTCCTGCTTGATTTTGGCAATCAGACGAGGGAGCAGAGGCAACGGTGGAAACACATAAGCCAGGTTGAAAGACCAAGGCGCTGCTAGAGCATCTATCAGCGCTGCCTTGGGATCCCTGGACCCGTAATAAGGAAGCTTGGCGTTCTGGCGAGACGCCATGAGATCCAGTTCTGGTTTGCCCCAACGTTGAATCAACTGTGCAAACACCTCCAGATGGAGCTCCCACTCCCCGGATGAAAAGTCTGTCGACTTTGAAAATCTGCCTCCCAGTTCTCTACTCCTGGGATATGGATAGCTGATAGATGGCAAGAGTGAATCTCTGCCCATCGAATTATCTTTGAAACCTCCAACATCGCTAGGGAACTCCTTGTTCCCCCTTGATGGTTGATGTAAGCTACAGTCGTGATGTTGTCCGACTGAAATCTGATGAAACTCACTGCCGCTAGCTGAGGCCAAGCCTGAAGAGCATTGAATATCGCTCTTAGTTCCAGAATGTTTATTGGAAGGAGAGCCTCCTCCTGAGTCCACGGCCCCTGAGCTTTCAGAGAGTTTCAGACTGCACCCCAGCCCAGAAGGCTGGCAACTGTTGTTACTATTGTCCAATCTGGCCTGCGGAAGGTCATACCTTTGGACAGATGGACCCGAGATAGCCACCAGAGAAGAGAATGCCTGGTCTCTTGATCCAGATTTAGTAGAGGGGACAAATCTGTGTAATCCCCATTCCACTGACTGAGCATGCAGAGTTGCAGCGGTCCGAGATGTAGGGGGGCAAACGGAACTGTCCATTGCCGCTACCATTAAGCCGATTACTTCCATACACTGAGACATCGAAGGGCGAGAAGTATAATAAAGAACACATCAGGAACTTAGAAGTTTTGACAACCTGTCCTCTGTCAGATAAATCCTCATTTCTACAGAATCTATCAGAGTTCCCAGGAAGGAAACTCTTGTGAGAGGGGAGAGAGAACTCTTTTTTTCGTTCACTTTCCACCCATGAGACCTCAGGAATGCCAGAACAATGTCCGTATAGGACTTGGCAATTTGGAAATTCGACGCCTGTATCAGAATGTCGTCTAAGTAAGGGGCTACTGCTATGCCCCGCTGCCTTAGGACAGCCAGAAGTGACCCCAGAACCTTCGTAAAGAATCTTGGTGCCATAGCAAACCCAAAGGGAAGAGCCACAAACTGGTAATGCCTGTCTAGGAAGGCGAACCTGAGAAACCGATGATGATCTTTGTGTATCGGAATGTGAAGATAAGCATCCTTTAAATCCACAGTAGTCATGTATTGACCCTCCTGGATCAAAGGTAGGATGGTTCGAATAGTCTCCATCTTGAAGGATGGGACCCTGAGAAATTTGTTTAGGATCTTGAGATCAAAGATTGGTCTGAAAGTTCCCTCTTTCTTGGGAACTACAAAGAGATTTGAATAGAAGCCTTGCCCCTGTTCCTCCTTTGGAACTGGGTGGATCACTAACTAGGATCATAACTAGGAGGTCTTGAACACAATGTAAGAATGCCTCTCTTTATCTGGTCTGCAGATAATTGTGAGAGGTGAAATCTTCCTTTTGGGGAAGAAGCTTTGAAGTCCAGAAGATATCCCTGGGACACAATTTCCAATGCCCAGGGATCCTGGACATCTTTTGCCCAAGCCTGGGCGAAGAGAGAAAGTCTGCCCCCTACTAGATCCGTTACAGGATCGGGGGCTGATCTTTCATGCTGTCTTAGAGGCAGCAGCAGGCTTCTGGGCCTGCTTACCTTTGTTCCAGGCCTGGTTAGGTCTCCAGACGGGCTTGGACTGGGCAAAATTTCCCTCTTGTTTTGTATTAGAGGAAGTTGATGCCGCGCTTGTCTTAAAGTTTCGAAAGGCACGAAAATTAGTTTGTTTGGTCCTTAATTTATTAGACCTATCCTGAGGAAGGGCATGACCTTTTCCTCCAGTAATATCAGAAATGATCTCCTTCAGTCCAGGCCCGAATAGTGTCTGCCCCTTGAAGGGAATGTTGAGAAGCTTAGACTTTGAAGTAACGTCAGCTGACCAGGATTTAAGCCATAGCGCCCTACGCGCCTGAATAGCAAAACCTGAGTTCTTAGCCGTTAGTTTGCATAAATGAACAACGGCGTCAGAAACAAATCAATTGGCTAGCTTAAGCGCTTTAAGCTTGTCAAGTATATCATCCAATGGGGTTTCTACCTGTAAGGCCTCTTCCAGAGACTCAAACCAGAAGGCCGCAGCAGCAGTGACCGGGGCAATGCATGCAAGAGGCTGGAGAATAAAACCTTGTTGAATAAACATTTTCTTAAGGTAACCCTCTAACTTTTTATCCATTGGATCTAGGAAAGCACAACTGTCCTCGACGGGGATAGTTGTACGCTTAGCTAGGGTAGAAACTGCTCCCTCCACCTTAGGGACCGTTTGCCATAAGTCCTGTGTAGCGGCATCTATTGGAAACATTTTCTTATAAATAGGAGGGGGAGAGAACGATACACCTGGTCTATCCCATTCCTTAGTAATAATTTCTGAAAACCTTTTAGGTATTGGAAAAACATCAGTGTAAACAGGCACTGCATAGTATTTATCTAATCTACACAATTTCTCTGGCACTATAATGGTGTCAGTGTCATCCAGAGTAGCTAAAACCTCCCTGAGCAACACGCGGAGGTGTTCAAGCTTAAATTTAAATGTAGACATATCAGAATCAGGTTGAAGCATCTTCCCTGAGTCAGAAAAATCACCCACAGAAAGAAGCTCTCCTGCCTCAGCTTCCGCATATTGAGAGGGGATATCAGACATAGCTACTAAAGCGCCAGAGTGCTCTGTATTTTTTCTAGTCCCAGAGCTGTCTTGCTTTCCTTGTAACCCTGGTAGTTTGGACAATACGGCTGTAAGGGTATGATCCATAACTGCCGCCATGTCTTGTAAAGTAAATGCCATGGGCAAGCTAGATGTACTTGGCGCCTCTTGAGCGGGAGTCCCTTGAGCGGGAGTCAAAGGTTCTGACACGTGGGGCGAGTTAGTCGGCATAACTTCCACCTTGTTAGTTTCCTCTGGTGATAAATCTTTTAAAGACAGAATATGATCTTTATAACTTAAAGTAAAATCAGTACATTTGGTACACATTCTAAGAGGGGGTTCCACAATGGCTTCTAAACATAATGAACAAGGACTTTCCTCTATGTCAGACATGTTTAAACAGACTAGCAATGAGACCAGCAAGCTTGGAAAACACTTTGATAAATGTAAACAAGCAAAAAATAAAAACGGTACTGTGCCTTTAAGAGAAACAAATTTTGTCAGAAATTGAAAAACAGTGATAAAAAGCAGTAAATCTTACAAAATTTTTACAGTGTGTATAATAGACTAACAGAGCATTGCACCCACTTGCAAATGGATGATTAACCCCTTAGTTTCAAAACCGGATAAAAAAAACGATATAACCTGCCCATATAACGATTTTGAAAGGCACAAAAACCCCTCAGAGAGGTCCCAAGTGTTCAGGAGACTCCTTCAGGGAAACTGGATGTCTCAAGCTGCAAAATCTGATGCGCATTTAGGCGCGAAAATAGGCCCCTCCCACCCTGTATTCACAGTGAGAGGGCCTAACTAAAACTAACCCTAGGCAAAATCTAGCCAGCCATGTGGAAAAAACTGGGCCCCAATAAAGTTTTATCACCAATATGTATAAAAAAAACGTTTAAAACACTTCCAGCAAACGTTTTATTTTTCAGTAATGTGAGAAAGTAATAATAATATTACCTTTTTCAGCAAGCATGATACAAGTCGTTATTAAATCACTAATCAGGCTTACCTTAAATAACTCCGGTATTAACAGCATTTTCTAACATATTCTTTCTCTAGAAAAATTTAAACTGCACATACCTCATAGCAGGAGACCCTGCACGCCATTCCCCCAGCTGAAGTTACCTCTCTCTTCAGTTATGTGTGAGAACAGCAATGGATCTTAGTTACAACCTGCTAAGATCATCAAAGACCACAGGCAGACTCTTCTTCTATTTTCTGCCTGAGGCTAAAATAGTACAACTCCGGTATAATTTGAAAATAACAAACTTTTGATTGAAGATAAACTAAATAAACACCACATCTCTCTAGTTACTTCCTATCTTGTCGAGAGCTGCAAGAGAATGACTGGTAGTGGCAGTTAGGGGAGGAGCTATATAGACAGCTCTGCTGTGGGTGATCCTCTTGCAGCTTCCTGTTAGGAAGGAGAATATCCCACAAGTAATGGATGATCCGTGGACTGGATACACCTTACAAGAGAAATCCTAGCATCTTACCCAGCAAAGTCTTCATGACTGCTAACAAAAACGTCTGTTAGTATAACATGTGAAACCTGCGATAAAATAGGGAGCCCTCCTCAAGAGAGCCCATTATCCCCACATTAAAAAATATAAGTGCATAGTCAAATCTGAGATATGGCCCAGAAAAAAAAGACTGCACTTACCTTGCTGCTGTGCGACAGCATGAATGTTCCCACAAGATCCAGAGGCATTTGCTTCTTCCTCCAAAAGTCCTGTGGACACATATAGGGCCTTAGTTAATATCTGATAAGACCATCATCAAAAAAAGGGCAGCAATCAGTATGAGAGGTGCAGTGAGAGTTATGTCCCACCAGTTCCCATTGCTTTAAAGCCATCTGCAGCTCTACTATAGAGGCTGACTAGGAATACGGCTACACCCTGAAAGAAAATAGCACTCACTGGTACCATTTAAAAATAACAAACTCTTGATTGAAGTATCTAACACCTCACTTTACCTCTTCCTATCACTAACACAGGCAAAGATAATGACTGGAGTGGGAGGGAAGGGAGGAGCTATATATACAGCTCTGCTGTGGTGCTCTTTGACTCCTCCTGCTGGCCAGGAGGCGTAATACCACAAGGATGAAATCTGTGGACTCATCCTATGCTTAAAAAGAAAATGAAACAATCTTACCAGAATCAATGCCGTGGAACAGGAACACGGCCCTTCAAGTTTGACAGTCTTGTAGCATCACTCCCGACATGGACTTGAGTGCAGAAAGCAGGCAGTGAAACTTGTCAACGCTGATTGCTTAAGGAGCTGTTAATATGAGTCTGATAGTTTTGCAGAAAGACTCTCCCTGCATCTCCGGACTCTAACTTTCACCCAGGCTCTCACTGAGATTCTGACAGGACTACTTAAAACTCCAGTTCCATTCCAAAGAGTACTACCCTCCATAAGAGACTACTCCGAATCTTCGGCACTTCTCTGCCATCCTGCTGTGCCAAAAGGCAAAAAAAACAGAATTTATGCTTACCTGATAAATTACTTTCTCCAACGGTGTGTCCGGTCCACGGCGTCATCCTTACTTATGGGATATCTCTTCCCCAACAGGAAATGGCAAAGAGTCCCAGCAAAGCTGGCCATATAGTCCCTCCTAGGCTCCGCCCACCCCAGTCATTCGACCGACGGACAGGAGGATATATATATAGGAGAAACCATATGGTACCGTGGTGACTGTAGTTAGAGAAAATAATTCATCAGACCTGATTAAAAAACCAGGGCGGGCCGTGGACCGGACACACCGTTGGAGAAAGTAATTTATCAGGTAAGCATAAATTCTGTTTTCTCCAACATTGGTGTGTCCGGTCCACGGCGTCATCCTTACTTGTGGGAACCAATACCAAAGCTTTAGGACACGGATGAAGGGAGGGAGCAAATCAGGTTACCTAAACGGAAGGCACCACAGCTTGCAAAACCTTTCTCCCAAAAATAGCCTCCGAAGAAGCAAAAGTATCAAATTTGTAAAATTTGGCAAAAGTGTGCAGTGAAGACCAAGTCGCTGCCTTACATATCTGGTCAACAGAAGCCTCGTTCTTGAAGGCCCATGTGGAAGCCACAGCCCTAGTGGAGTGAGCTGTGATTCTTTCAGGAGGCTGCCGTCTGGCAGTCTCATAAGCCAATCGGATGATGCTTTTAAGCAAAAAGGAAAGAGAGGTAAAAGTCGCTTTTTGACCTCTCCTTTTACCAGAATAAACAACAAACAAGGAAGATGTTTGTCTGAAATCTTTTGTAGCCTCTAAATAGAATTTTAGAGCACGGACTACGTCCAAATTGTGTAACAAACGTTCCTTCTTTGAAACTGGATTCGGACATAAAGAAGGTACAACTATCTCCTGGTTAATATTTTTGTTAGAAACAACCTTAGGAAGAAAACCAGGCTTAGTACGCAAAACCACCTTATCTGCATGGAACACCAGATAGGGCGGAGAACACTGCAGAGCAGATAACTCTGAAACTCTTCTAGCAGAAGAAATTGCAACCAAAAACAAAAAACTTTCCAAGATAGTAACTTAATATCTATGGAATGTAAAGGTTCAAACGGAACCCCTTGAAGAACTGAAAGAACTAGATTTAGACTCCAGGGAGGAGTCAAAGGTCTGTAAACAGGCTTGATCCTAACCAGAGCCTGAACAAATGCTTGAACATCTGGCACAGCTGCCAGTCTTTTGTGTAGTAAGACAGATAAAGCAGAGATCTGTCCCTTTAGAGAACTTGCAGATAATCCTTTCTCCAAACCTTCTTGTAGAAAGGAGAGAATCTTAGGAATTTTTATCTTATTCCATGGGAATCCTTTGGATTCACACCAACAGATATATCTTTTCCATATTTTATGGTAAATCTTTCTAGTTACCTGTTTTCTGGCCTGAACCAGAGTATCTATCACAGAATCTGAAAACCCACGCTTCGATAGAATCAAGCGTTCAATCTCCAAGCCGTCAGCTGGAGGGAGACCAGATTTGGATGTTCGAATGGACCCTGAACAAGAAGGTCCTGTCTCAAAGGTAGCTTCCATGGTGGAACCGATGACATATTCACCAGGTCTGCATACCAAGTCCTGCGTGGCCACGCAGGAGCTATCAAGATCACCGAGGCCCTCTCCTGATTGATCCTGGCTACCAGCCTGGGAATGAGAGGAAACGGTGGAAATACATAAGCTAGGTTGAAGGTCCAAGGTGCTACTAGTGCATCTACTAGAGTCGCCTTGGGATCCCTGGATCTGGACCCGTAGCAAGGAACCTTGAAGTTCTGACGAGACGCCATCAGATCCATGTCTGGAATGCCCCATAATTGAGTTATTTGGGCAAAGATCTCCGGGTGGAGTTCCCACTCCCCCGGATGGAATGTCTGACGACTTAGAAAATCCGCCTCCCAGTTTTCCACACCTGGGATGTGGATCGCAGACAGGTGGCAGGAGTGATCCTCCGCCCATTGAATTATTTTGGTCACTTCTTTCATCGCCAGGGAACTCCTTGTTCCCCCCTGATGATTGATATACGCAACGGTCGTCATGTTGTCTGATTGGAACCTTATGAATCTGGCCTTTGCTAGTTGAGGCCAAGCCCTGAGAGCATTGAATATCGCTCTCAGTTCCAGAATGTTTATCGGGAGAAGAGACTCTTCCTGAGACCATAGACCCTGAGCTTTCAGGGATTCCCAGACCGCGCCCCAGCCCACTAGACTGGCGTCGGTCGTGACAATGACCCACTCTGGTCTGCGGAAGCTCATTCCCTGGGACAGATGGTCCAGGGTCAGCCACCAACGGAGTGAATCTCTGGTCTTCTGATCTACTTGAATCATTGGAGACAAGTCTGTATAGTCCCCATTCCACTGTTTGAGCATGCACAGTTGTAATGGTCTTAGATGAATTCGTGCAAAAGGAACTATGTCCATTTCTGCAACCATCAACCCTACTACTTCCATGCACTGTGCTATGGAAGGACGAGGAACAGAATGAAGAACTTGACAAGAGCTTAGAAGTTTTGATTTTCTGACCTCTGTCAGAAAAATCCTCATTTCTAAGGAATCTATTATTGTTCCCAAGAAGGGAACTCTTGTCGACGGAGACAGAGAACTTTTTTCTATGTTCACCTTCCATCCGTGTGATCTGAGAAAGGCCAGAACGATGTCTGTATGAGCCTTTGCTTTTGACAGGGACGACGCTTGTATTAGAATGTCGTCCAAGTAAGGTACCACTGCAATGCCCCTCGGTCTTAGAACCGCTAGAAGGGACCCTAGCACCTTTGTGAAAATCCTTGGAGCAGTGGCTAACCCAAATGGGAGGGCCACAAACTGGTAATGCTTGTCCAGAAAAGCGAACCTTAGGAACTGATGATGTTCTTTGTGGATAGGAATATGTAGGTACGCATCCTTTAGATCCACGGTAGTCATAAATTGACTTTCCTGGATAGTGGGTAGAATCGTTCGAATGGTTTCCATCTTGAACGATGGTACCCTGAGAAATTTGTTTAGGATCTTCAAATCCAAAATTGGTCTGAAAGTTCCCTCTTTTTTGGGAACTACGAACAGATTGGAATAAAATCCCATTCCTTGTTCCTTTATTGGAACTGGGTGTATCACTCCCATCTTTAACAGGTCTTCTGCACAATGTAAGAACACCTGTCTCTTTATTTGGTTTGAGGATAAGTGAGACATGTGGAACCTTCCCCTTGGGGGTAGTTCCTTGAATTCCAGGAGATAACCTTGAGAAACTATTTCTAGCGCCCAGGGATCCTGAACATCTCTTGCCCAAGCCTGAGCAAAGAGAGAGAGTCTGCCCCCCACTAGATCCGGTCCCGGATCGGAGGCTACTCCTTCATGCTGTTTTGTTAGCAGCGGCAGGCTTCTTGGCCTGCTTACCCTTGTTCCAGCCTTGCATCGGTTTCCAGGCTGGTTTGGGTTGTGAGGCATTACCCTCTTGCTTAGAGGATGCAGAATTAGAGGCCGGTCCGTTCCTGAAATTGCGAAAGGAACGAAAATTAGACTTATTTTTGGCCTTGAAAGGCCTATCTTGTGGAAGGGCGTGGCCCTTTCCCCCAGTGATGTCTGAAATAATCTCTTTCAATTCTGGTCCAAATAGAGTTTTACCTTTGAAAGGGATGTTAAGCAATTTTCTCTTGGATGACACATCCGCTGACCAAGACTTTAGCCAAAGCGCTCTGCGCGCCACGATAGCAAACCCTGAATTTTTCACCGCTAATCTAGCTAATTGCAAAGCGCCATCTAAAATAAAAGAGTTAGCCAATTTAAGTGCGTGAACTCTGTCCATAACCTCCTCATATGGAGTCTCTCTACTGAGCGACTTTTCTAGTTCCTCGAACCAGAACCACGCTGCTGTAGTGGCAGGAACAATGCACGAAATGGGTTGTAGAAGGTAACCTTGCTGTACAAAAATCTTTTTAAGCAAACCTTCCAATTTTTTATCCATAGGATCTTTGAAAGCACAACTATCTTCGATAGCGTCGGGGTGCACCAGAACCTCTAGGAACTTGTCCATCTTGCATAATTTCTCTGGAATGACCAAGTTGTCACAATCATCCAGAGTAGATAACACCTCCTTAAGCAGTGCGTGGAGATGTTCTAATTTAAATTTAAATGTCACAACATCAGGTTCAGCTAGTTGAGAAATTTTTCCTGAATCTGAAATTTCTCCATCTGACAAAACCTCCCTCATGGCCCCTTCAGATTGGTGTGAGGGTATGACAGAACAATTATCATCAGCGCCCTCCTGCTCTTCAGTGTTTAAAACAGAGCAATCGCGCTTTCTCTGATAAGTAGGCATTTTGGATAAAATATTTGCTATGGAGTTATCCATTACAGCCGTTAATTGTTGCATGGTAATAAGCATTGGCGCACTAGATGTACTAGGGGCCTCCTGTGTGGGCAAAACTGGTGTAGACACAATAGGAGATGATGTAGTATCATGTTTACTCCCCTCATCTGAGGAATCATCTTGGGCAATTTCAGAGCTTTAACCCTTAAAATAACGGAACCAGAGCTGTTTACAAATTTAACCCCTATACAGTCCCAGCTATAGCCTTTGCTGAGACCCAACCAAGCCCAGAGGGGAATACGATACCAATTGACGCCTTCTAGAAGCTTTTCCAGCAAATTTCAGATCCTCACACATGCATCTGCATGCCCTGCTCTAAAAAAAACAACTGCGCAGTAATGGCGCGAAAATGAGGCTCAGTCTACAACTAGGAAGGCCCCCTGACTGGAAAAGGTGTCTAACATAGTGCCTGCCGTTTAATAAACGTTCCCCAAGTTTATAAATGCAAATTGTCAGCATAAATATGAATAAAATGCCCAAATAAAGCAATCGATTTAGCCCATAAAAATGTCTACCAGTTTTTTAGCCCATATTAAGCCCTTTATTCTGTTTGTTTGACTAAGAAAATGGCTTACCGGTCCCCATGAGGGGAAATGACAGCCTTCCAGCATTACATCGTCTTGTTAGAAATATGGCTAGTCATACCTTAAGCAGAAAAGTCTGATAACTGCTTCCCCCAACTGAAGTTACTTCATCTCAACAGTCCTATGTGGAAACAGCAATCGATTTTAGTTACTGTCTGCTAAAATCATCTTCCTCTCACAAACAGAAATCTTCATCCTTTTCTGTTTCAGAGTAAATAGTACATACCAGCACTATTTTAAAATAACAAACACTTAATAGAAGAATAAAAAACATAATTTATGCTTACCTGATAAATTCCTTTCTCCTGTAGTGTAGTCAGTCCACGGGTCATCCATTACTTATGGGATATTAACTCCTCCCTAACAGGAAGTGCAAGAGGATCACCCAAGCAGAGCTGCTATATAGCTCCTCCCCTCTACGTCACACCCAGTCATTCGACCGAAACCAAACGAGAAAGGAGAAACTATAGGGTGCAGTGGTGACTGGAGTTTAATTTAAATTTTAGACCTGCCATAAAAAACAGGGCGGGCCGTGGACTGACTACACTACAGGAGAAAGGAATTTATCAGGTAAGCATAAATTATGTTTTCTCCTGTTAAGTGTAGTCAGTCCACGGGTCATCCATTACTTATGGGATACCAATACCAAAGCTAAAAGTACACGGATGACGGGAGGGACAGGCAGGATCTTTACACGGAAGGAACCACAGCCTGAAGACCTTTCTCCCAAAAACAGCCTCAGAAGAAGCAAAAGTGTCAAATTTGTAAAATTTGGAAAAAGTATGAAGAGAAGACCAAGTTGCAGCCTTGCAAATCTGTTCAACAGAGGCCTCATTCTTAAAGGCCCACGTGGAAGCCACAGCTCTCGTAGAATGAGCTGTAATTCTTTCAGGAGGCTGCTGTCCAGCAGTCTCATAGGCTAAACGTATTATGCTACGAAGCCAAAAAGAGAGAGAGGTAGCAGATGCTTTTTGACCTCTCCTCTGTCCAGAATAAACGACAAACAGAGAAGAAGTTTGACGAAAATGTTTAGTTGCCTGTAAATAAAATTTCAGGGCACAGACTACGTCTAGATTGTGCAGAAGTCGTTCCTTCTTTGAAGAAGGGTTAGGGCACAATGATGGAACAACAATCTCTTGATTGATATTCTTGTTAGTGACTACCTTAGGTAAGAACCCAGGTTTAGTACGCAGAACTACCTTGTCTGAATGAAAAATCAGATAAGGAGAATCACAATGTAAGGCCGATAACTCAGAGACTCTACGAGCCGAGGAAATAGCCATTAAAAACAGAACTTTCCAAGATAACAGCTTGATATCAATGGAATGAAGGGGTTCAAACGGAACACCCTGTAAAACGTTAAGAACTAAGTTTAAGCTCCACGGTGGAGCAACAGTCTTGAACATAGGCTTAATCCTGGCCAAAGCCTGACAAAAAGCCTGAACGTCTGGAACTTCTGACAGACGTTTGTGTAAAAGGATGGACAGAGCTGAGATCTGTCCCTTTAAAGAACTTGCAGATAAACCCTTTTCTAAACCTTCTTGTAGAAAAGACAATATCCTAGGAATCCTAACCTTACTCCATGAGTAACTCTTGGATTCGCACCAGTGTAAATATTTACGCCATATCTTATGGTAAATTTTCCTGGTAACAGGTTTCCTAGCCTGTATTAAGGTATCAATTACTGACTCCGAAAATCCACGCTTTGATAAAATCAAGCGTTCAATCTCCATGCAGTCAGCTTCAGAGAAATTAGATTTTGATGTTTGAAAGGACCCTGAATTAGAAGGTCCTGACTCAGAGGCAGCGACCAAGGTGGACAGGATGACATGTCCACTAGATCTGCATACCAGGTCCTGCGTGGCCACGCAGGCGCTATTAGAATCACTGATGCTTTCTCCTGTTTGATCCTGGCAATCAATCGAGGAAGCATCGGGAATGGTGGAAACACATAAGCCATCTTGAAAGTCCAAGGTGCTGTCAGAGCATCTATCAGGACCGCTCCCAGGTCCCTGGATCTGGACCCGTAACAAGGAAGCTTGGCGTTCTGGCGAGACGCCATGAGATCCATATCTGGTTTGCCCCAACGTCGAAGTATTTGGGCAAAGACCTCCGGATGAAGTTCCCACTCCCCCGGATGAAAAGTCTGGCGACTTAGGAAATCCGCCTCCCAGTTCTCCACGCCTGGGATGTGGATCGCTGACAGGTGGCAAGAGTGAGACTCTGCCCAGCGAATTATCTTTGAAACTTCCATCATCGCTAGGGAACTCCTTGTCCCTCCCTGATGGTTGATGTAAGCCACAGTCGTGATGTTGTCCGACTGAAACCTGATGAACCTCAGAGTTGCTAACTGAGGCCAAGTCAGAAGGGCATTGAGAACTGCTCTCAATTCCAGAATGTTTATTGGAAGGAGACTCTCCTCCTGAGTCCATGATTCCTGAGTCTTCAGGGAATTCCAGACAGCGCCCCAACCTAGTAGGCTGGCGTCTGTTGTTACAATTGTCCAGTCTGGCCTGCAGAAGGGCATCCCCCTGGACAGATGTGGCCGAGAAAGCCACCATAGAAGAGAATCTCTGGTCTCTTGATCCAGATTCAGCATAGGGGACAAATCTGAGTAATCCCCATTCCACTGACTTAGCATGCACAATTGCAGCGGTCTGAGATGCAGGCGTGCAAAAGGTACTATATGTCCATTGCCGCTACCATTAAGCCGATTACCTCCATGCATTGAGCCACTGACGGGTGTTGAATGGAATGAAGGACACGGCAAGCATTGAGAAGTTTTGTTAACCTGTCCTCTGTCAGGTAAATTTTCATTTCTACAGAATCTATAAGAGTCCCCAAGAAGGGAACTCTTGTGAGTGGCAATAGAGAACTCTTTTCTACGTTCACCTTCCACCCATGCGACCTTAGAAATGCCAGAACTAACTCTGTATGAGACTTGGCAGTTTGGAAATTTGACGCTTGTATCAGAATGTCGTCTAGGTACGGAGCTACCGCTATTCCTCGCGGTCTTAGTACCGCCAGAAGAGAGCCCAGGACCTTTGTAAAGATTCTTGGAGCCGTAGCTAACCCGAAGGGAAGAGCTACAAACTGATAATGCCTGTCTAGGAAGGCAAACCTTAGGTACCGTTAATGATCCTTGTGAATCGGTATGTGAAGGTACGCATCCTTTAGATCCACTGTGGTCATGTACTGACCCTTTTGGATCATGGGTAAGATTGTCCGAATAGTTTCCATTTTGAACGATGGAACTCTTAGGAATTTGTTTAGGATCTTTAAATCCAAGATTGGTCTGAAGGTTCCTTCTTTCTTGGGAACCACAAACAGATTTGAGTAAAACCCTTGTCCGTGTTCCGACCGCGGAACCGGGTGGATCACTCCCATTAGCAAAAGATCTTGTACACAGCGTAGAAACGCCTCTTTGTCTGGTTTGTTGACAACCTTGAAAGATGAAATCTCCCTTTTGGAGGAGAAGCTTTGAAGTCCAGAAGATATCCCTGAGATATGATCTCTAACGCCCAGGGATCCTGGACATCTCTTGCCCAAGCCTGGGCGAAGAGAGAAAGTCTGCCACCTACTAGATCCGTTTCCGGATCGGGGGCCCTCACTTCATGCTGTCTTAGGGGCAGCAGCAGGTTTTCTGGCCTGCTTGCCCTTGTTCCAGGTCTGGTTAGGTTTCCAGCCCTGTCTGTAACGAGCAACAGTTCCTTCCTGTTTTGGAGCGGAGGAAGTTGATGCTGCTCCTGCCTTGAAGTTACGAAAGGCACGAAAATTAGACTGTCTAGCCCTTGGTTTGGCTCTGTCTTGAGGCAGGGCATGGCCCTTACCTCCAGTAATGTCAGCAATAATTTCTTTCAAACCGGGCCCAAATAATGTCTGCCCTTTGAAAGGTATGTTAAGCAATTTAGATTTAGAAGTCACATCGGCTGACCAGGATTTTAGCCACAGCGCTCTGCGCGCCTGAATCGCGAATCCGGAATTCTTAGCCGTAAGCTTAGTTAAATGTACTACGGCATCAGAAATAAATGAATTAGCTAGCTTAAGGACTCTAAGCTTGTCTATAATTTCATCCAATGGAACTGAGCTAATGGTCTCTTCTAGAGACTCAAACCAAAATGCCGCCGCAGCCGTGACAGGCGCAATGCATGCGAGGGGTTGTAATATAAAACCTTGTTGAGTAAATATTTTCTTAAGGTAACCCTCTAACTTTTTGTCCATTGGGTCTGAAAAGGCACAGCTATCCTCCACCGGGATAGTGGTACGCTTAGCCAGAGTAGAAACTGCTCCTTCCACCTTAGGGACCGTCTGCCATAAGTCCCGTGTGGTAGCGTCTATTGGAAACATTTTTCTAAATATAGGAGGGGAGGGAAAGGGCACACCGGGCCTATCCCACTCCTTGGTAATAATCTCTGTAAGCCTCTTCGGTATAGGAAAAACGTCAGTACACACCGGTACCGCATAGTATCTATCCAGCCTACATAATTTCTCTGGGATTGCAACCGTGTTACAATCATTCAGAGCCGCTAATACCTCCCCTAATAATACACGGAGGTTCTCAAGCTTAAATTTAAAATTTGAAATGTCTGAGTCCAGTTTATTTGGATCAGATCCGTCACCCACAGAATGAAGCTCTCCGTCTTCATGTTCTGCCATTTGTGACGCAGTATCAGACATGGCTCTAACATTATCAGCGTACTCTGTTCTCACCCCAGAGTGGTCGCGTTTACCTCTAAGTTCTGGTAATTTAGATAAAACTTCAGTCATAACATTAGCCATGTCCTGTAAAGTGATTTGTAATGGCCGCCCTGATGTACTTGGCGTCGCAATATCACGCACCTCCCGAGCGGGAGATGCAGGTACTGACACGTGAGGAGAGTTAGTCGGCATAACTTTCCCCTCGTTGTCTGATGAAATTTTCTTAAAATGTACAGATTGGCTTTTATTTAAAGTAGCATTAATGCAATTAGTACACAAATTTCTATTGGGCTCCACCTTGGCTTTTGAACATATTGCACAAAGAGATTCCTCTGTGTCAGACATGTTAAAACAAACTAGCAATTAGCCTAGCAAGCTTGGAAAATACTTTTCAAATAAATTTGCAAGCAATATAAAAAACGTTACTGCGCCTTTAAGAAGCACACAAAAACTGTCACAGTTGAAATAACAATGAACCGGATTAGTTATAGAAACCAAATTTTCACAGTAAATGCATTAATTTAGCAAAGGATTGCACCCACTAGCAATGGATGATTAACCCCTTAATATCAAAAAAACGGATAACAATTGAAAATATAAGCGTTTTTATCACAGTCAAAGCACAGTCTCACAGGTCTGCTGTGAGTGATTACCTCCCTCAAAACTAGTTTTGGAGACCCCTGAGCTCTGTAGAGACGTCCTGGATCACGCAGGGAGAAAAAGGCAGACTGTGACTGAATTTCTAATGCGCAGTAAAAGCGCCAAAATAGGCCCCTCCCACTTATAATACAACAGTGAGGGAAGCTCAGTAAAACTGTTTTAATTCAAAAACAAACGACAGCCATGTGGAAAATCGCCCAAAACAATTTTTCACCAAGTACCTCAGATCAATAAACGATTAACATGCCAGTAAACGTTTAAAATATAATTTATGAAATGTTATTAAAAAGCCTGCTGCTAGCCGCTCACACTGCAGATTAGGCTAAAAGTTATATGTATACAGTATTTTCCCAGTGAAGTGCCATTCCCCAGAAATACTTAAGTGTAAACATACATACATATCAGCCTGATACCAGTTGCTACTACTGCATTTAAGGCTGTACTTACATTACATCGGTATTAGCAGTATTTTCTCAGTCAATTCCATTCCTTAGAAAATAATATACTGCAACATACCTCCTTGCAGGTGAACCTGCCCGCTGTCCCCTGTTCTGAAGTTACCTCGCTCCTCAGAATGGCCGAGAACAGCAAATGGATCTTAGTTACGTCCGCTAAGATCATACACAAACTAAGGTAGATTCTTCTTCTAATGCTGCCTGAGAAAAAACAACACACTCCGGTGCCGTTTAAAATAACAAACTTTTGATTGAAGAGATAAAAACTAAGTTTAACAACCACAGTCCTCTCACACATCCTATCTATTAGTTAGGTGCAAGAGAATGACTGGGTGTGACGTAGAGGGGAGGAGCTATATAGCAGCTCTGCTTGGGTGATCCTCTTGCACTTCCTGTTAGGGAGGAGTTAATATCCCATAAGTAATGGATGACCCGTGGACTGACTACACTTAACAGGAGAAACTACATTTAAACACCAAAAAACTCTTAACCATCTCCGTGGAGATGTTGCCTGTGCAACGGCAAAGAGAATGACTGGGGTGGGCGGAGCCTAGGAGGGACTATATGGCCAGCTTTGCTGGGACTCTCTGCCATTTCCTGTTGGGGAAGAGATATCCCACAAGTAAGGATGACGCCGTGGACCGGATACACCAATGTTGGAGAAATGACTGGGGGATGAGAGGAGTGGGGGAGGTATTTAAGCCTTTGGCTGAGGTGTCTTTGACTCCTCCTGGTGGCCAGCTTCTTTATTCCCAAAAGTAATGAATGAAGCCGTGGACTCTCCTCCCCTTTTAGATGAAAAAAAGTCAAGTAGACTGTACTGTTAAGCTTTCAACTGCAAAAATGCAACATGACTGAAAATAATGAGCTTGTGATCTACAAGTACATTTTATTAAAAAAAAACAAGTGATGGCCTTGAGACAAGTATTTAAATCAACAAAATAAAATAATAACCATTTGGCTACGTATTGAACTTGTTTTCAACTGTAGTTCCTTCCAGCCTTGGAAAGACAACTGCACAGTGAAGCAGACCCTGGCAGACAAACATTTATGGCTTCAATGTCTGCGCCTCATCAAATATGGAAAATCCGTCTCTCTGCCTCTTGAGAACAGAAGTAAACGCAGTTATTATTTTGCACAAGTTGTATTCATGTATAGAACATCTTAAGGTGAAAATTACAATAGTACTATACCTTTTGGTCTTCATTTGCACACGCAGCTTGCTGTACATCTCCAGAACTGCCCAAAAAGAAAAACAATTATTGTGAATAAAACTACAAAACACAAATACTAACATCTCTAGAAGTTCTGTAAACATGTGTATGCAGCCACTCCAGTATACATCATATCACTATAATCAGGGTGCTTACAGTCTCACTGTATCATATCACTATAATCAGGGTGCTTACAGTCTCACTGCAGTCACTACATCATATCACTATAATCAGGGTGCTTACAGTCTCACTGTATCATATCACTATAATCAGGGTGCTTACAGTCTCACTGCAGTCACTACATCATATCACTATAGTCAGGGTGCTTACAGTCTCACTGCAGTCACTACATCATATCACTATAGTCATGGTGCTTACAGTCTCACTGCAGTCACTACATCATATCACTATAGTCAGGGTGCTTACAGTCTCACTGCAGTCACTACATCATATCACTATAGTCAGGGTGCTTACAGTCTCACTGTAGTCACTACATCATATCACTATAGTCAGGGTGCTTACAGTCTCACTGCAGTCACTACATCATATCACTATAGTCAGGGTGCTTACAGTCTCACTGCAGTAACTACATCATATCACTATAGTCAGGGTGCTTACAGTCTCACTGCAGTCACTACATCATATCACTATAGTCAGGGTGCTCACAGTCTCAGTGCAGTCACTACATCATATCACTATAGTCAGGGTGCTCACAGTCTCAGTGCAGTCACTACATCATATCACTATAGTCAGGGTGCTTACAGTCTCACTGCAGTCACTACATCATATCACTATAGTCAGGGTGCTCACAGTCTCAGTGCAGTCACTACATCATATCACTATAGTCAGGGTGCTTACAGTCTCACTGCAGTCACTACATCATATCACTATAGTCAGGGTGCTTACAGTCTCACTGTATCATATCACTATAGTCAGGGTGCTCACAGTCTCACTGCAGTCACTACATCATATCACTATAGTCAGGGTGCTCACAGTCTCACTGCAGTCACTACATCATATCACTATAGTCAGGGTGCTCACAGTCTCACTGCAGTCACTACATCATATCACTATAGTCAGGGTGCTCACAGTCTCACTGCAGTCACTACATCATATCACTATAGTCAGGGTGCTTACAGTCTCACTGCAGTCACTACATCATATCACTATAGTCAGGGTGCTTACAGTCTCACTGCAGTCACTACATCATATCACTATAGTCAGGGTGCTTACAGTCTCACTGCAGTCACTACATCATATCACTATAGTCAGGGTGCTCACAGTCTCAGTGCAGTCACTACATCATATCACTATAGTTAGGGTGCTTACAGTCTCACTGTATCATATCACTATAGTCAGGGTGCTTACAGTCTCACTGCAGTCACTACATCATATCACTATAGTCAGGGTGCTTACAGTCTCACTGCAGTCACTACATCATATCACTATAGTTAGGGTGCTTACAGTCTCACTGTATCATATCACTATAGTCAGGGTGCTTACAGTCTCACTGCAGTCACTACATCATATCACTATAGTCAGGGTGCTCACAGTCTCAGTGCAGTCACTACATCATATCACTATAGTTAGGGTGCTTACAGTCTCACTACATCATATCACTATAGTCAGGGTGCTTACAGTCTCACTGCAGTCACTACATCATATCACTATAGTCAGGGTGCTTACAGTCTCACTGCAGTCACTACATCATATCACTATAGTCAGGGTGCTTACAGTCTCACTGCAGTCACTACATCATATCACTATAGTCAGGGTGCTTACAGTCTCACTGCAGTCACTACATCATATCACTATAGTCAGGGTGCTTACAGTCTCACTGCAGTCACTACATCATATCACTATAGTCAGGGTGCTTACAGTCTCACTGCAGTCACTACATCATATCACTAGTTAGGGTGCTTACAGTCTCACTGTATCATATCACTATAGTCAGGGTGCTTACAGTCTCACTACAGTATACATAATCACTATAGTCAGGGTGCTTACAGTCTCACTGTATCATATCACTATAATCAGGGTGCTTACAGACTCACTGCAGTCACTACATCATATCACTATAGTCAGGGTGCTTACAGTCTCACTACAGTATACATTATATCACTATAGTCAGGGTGCTTACAGTCTCACTACAGTATACATTATATCACTATAGTCAGGGTGCTTACAGTCTCACTGTATCATATCACTTTAGTCAGGGTGCTTACAGTCTCACTATCCCAGGCCAGCAGGAGCAATCAGGGGAACACGCTGAACCTCTCATTTGCAAAGAGACATCAGACCCTACACTGGTCACAATACAGAAGCAAACCAACAACAACACACGTACAAACACCAAAAAAAGGTTTTATAGGATGTTTCCTAAATACACTTAAAGGCACAGTAAGCACCTTATAATCACAGATATTTCTGTTGTGTTGCTATAAAATAACATATCAGCCAAGTCTAAAAGTTTTAAAACTAATTAACATTTTTTTACTGCAAATATTTTTCAATAGCCAAACTCCACCCACCCTTTTGCCTTATTTGGAGAAGACAATCTGGGCTTTAGTCTGCGGATAACAAGGATAATCACGGTTTTTAGGGACATATATGTAGCATGGTTAGTCTTTAGATGTCAACAGGGTGCAGTTTAAGTTCTGGGAATTAGAAATTGCTACATTTTTAGAAGGAAATTACATGAAAAGGGGGCAAAATGAATAATGAAAATATATTGGTTGTTTCATTCTTGATAACTAAACAGGTTATATAAAAATCCCAAGGTCTTTACTGTCCTTTTAAAAAAAGAAAGGCATCACGAGGCATGGCTACATTTGTACACACAAAAAGCACTGTATTATTTCACTAGCAGAAGAAAGGGTAAAAAACAGCAGATATAACGGTTCGGGTTACAAAGCATTACTCTATGTACATACTTCCTAATAACTAAGCTTGTTTAGGGCACACTTGGCCATCTAATCGCAGACATAACCCCTTGCCCGCATTTTTACAGCAAAAACCTAGATAAACCCAGAAGTAGATTTCACTTGGCACTAATAGTAATACTTGTCAATGACCTGCCTGCATTAACCCTTTTGTGTGGGGATAACTTGTGTACATTGGAACAACCGTTCCGATGTAAACAAATAGAAATCTCGCAATCGTGCAAGTGATCACAAGATTTTAATGATGGGGTCGCATCAGGGTGGCGTCCCTATGATGCTAGGCAAGCCCTCCAGACCGCAATCCCATCAGGGAAGTGCCAGTGGCTACAGGAAGGCCAAGCGGTTAGGACGTTGTATTTCATCCTTCTGCGCTAAAGCCTAGCAAAATTCGGAAGAAAAACAACGTCCTAACGGTGTTAAAGGGTTAATAGAACTCTTATATACCGTCCCTTTAAACCCTACTGAGATCATTAGTTCAGAAGTGCAGAGAAGGAACATCCCTAACTCATATTAATAGTGATATAATAAATAATGCCTACCTCTTAGAAAATCAGTCAGCAATGACTGAATATTCAAACTCAAAAAGCAAAAAAGGATTCTCACAGAACAAAGCAAGCATTTATTTAAAGGGACATTAAACACTTAAGCACCTCCCACCTAACCATGGGGGCTGCCACTTTGGAACTCAGGTCGCAGTGCCGGTATCTGAAGGAGAGTTGCTGCACATGTGCAAACACAGCAGCACTTTAATAATGTGAACGGTAACTTTCAACATGGTGGCAACACAACTAAAGGGAGGCGGGGAATAAACTAAATACCATACATACAAAACAGTTCTGGGGCACACCCTGGGAAAGGCCTGATGCAATTTATGTTCCTGGTCTCCTTTGCTGCTGCACTCCAGGTCTCCAGTCCCTCAGGGGGTTATCTATGTAACATTTTATGAGACATTAAAATTCCTTTAATTACTTATTTGATAAATAACTTTGATGGGAAAGGCTGCAAATATGTGAGCAAATTTAAGGCATAATTACACATGTGATTTAAAGGGACAGTTTATTTGAAAACTGTTATTGTTTTAAAAGATAGATAATCCCTTTATTACCCATTCCCAAGTTTTGTTTAACCAACAATGTTATATTAATACACATTTTACCTCTGTGATTACCTTGTATCTAAGCCTCTGCAGACTGCCCCCTTATTTCAGTGCTTTTGACAGACATTTTAGCCAAATAACTTAAATAACCCCACGGGAGTGAGCACAATGTTATCTATAAGACACACATGAACTAACACTGTGGTTTTCACCGTTTAGAAATCACTTTGAGCCTACCTAAATTTAGCTTTCATCAAAGAATACCAAAACAACAAAGCAAATTTAATGATAAAAGTAAAGTGGAAAGTTGTTTAAAATGGCATGCCCTATCTGAATAGCGAAAGTTTTGACTAGACTGTCCCTTTAAGGTACACGTCCCTTTACCATGTGAAAGATGCATTTCAGAGAAGATGGTTACCTGGCAAACACAAGTTCAGTTTATCCACAGTGGCAGCAATATTTCTTTGCTGAATTCGACATTGTTGCAATTCTTTCATTGACGATAACAACTACAAAAGGAACAGAGAAAGTCAGAACCCAGGGACAACCCACTGTGATTGCATCCTGCGTTACAGAAACATGGTCTTTCAGTAGATTGTCATTTAATGGGCCAACAAAATCAAAAGCTTATGAAATAAATAAAAAACATAAGACCTCACACGTCTCTTCTTCTTGGTCAGGATTCTCCTTAGTTGGGTGGATTTAGATTAGATAACACAAACAGTATACAAATACAGCAATAATGATATATAATTTACACTATTATCAGGGAAATGTTCATTTATTACTCATGAAAATGTCCGGATAAACAAGATACGGGTATATCTAATTGGATAAAAAAAAATATGGTTCTTTCTTTTATGTAATGGAGGATTTTAATCTCAGTTTTATCTCCTCCATAACTTAAATAAATACTGCTTTTTGCCTGGAAATAAGCTTCACTAAGCAGCAAAACCTATATTTTGCTGACTAGAGTTAAAGGGACAGTCTACACCAGAATTTTATGGTATTAAAATATAGATAATCCCTTTATTACCCATGCCCCAGTTTTGCACAGCCAACACTGTTATATTAATATACTTTTTACCTCTGTGATTATCTTGTATACAAGCCTCTGCAGACAGCCCCCTGATCACATGACTTTTTTATTTATTATCTATTGACTTGCATTTTAGCCAATTAGTGCTGTGTTGTGCTGACTCTCTAATAACTCCACCGGCATGAGCACAGTATTATCTATATGGACCACATGAACTAGCAGTCTCTTGTTATGAAATGCAAATAAAAAAAGCATATGATAAGAGGCTTTCTGTAGAGGCTTAGAAACATGCAGAAATTTAGAGTTTTTAATGTTATAAATTATATTAATATAACTCTGTTGGTTGTGAAAAGCTGGGGAATGGGTAGTAAAGGTGTTATCAAGCTTTTTAAACAATAACATTTTTAGTGTTGACTGTCCCTTTAATAAACTCGAAACAGCTGTCCAGGAGTGGTTTCTGTTTTGCTGCACTTACCCCATAACGGGATTCTGTGCTCAGACACAGTATGAAAGCAAAAATGGAGATATACAGGTGGCCCTCGTTTTACAACGGTTCAATTTACACCGTTTCAGAATAACAACCTTTTTCCCCAGTCATATGTAGGCTATTGAAAAGCATTGAGAAGCAGTGCATTTATTAAAATAGCCAGAAGGTGGAGCTGTCCGCTTGAGTTGCAGCAAAGCCAAGCAAGCTGAAATTAATCAGTTTAACCAGACCTAAGCTATCGAGCAGATTTCAAAGGAACAATATCTTCCTGTCTATAACTCAGTCCAGATTGGAATGCAAAGAAAGAACTGTTTGCAGAAAAATGTAAGTGAAGTCTTTGTGTCGAGTGATTATTTTATTTGGTTTATAATGCTGTTTAGCAAATGTTTTTGTTCATTTAACTTAGTTTAATTATATATTCTGTGTTGTGTGATTATTTTATTTGGTTTATAATGCTGTCTAGTATTTAAAGTCTTCATTTCAAAGCTTTTAAAATAATGTATTAGGTGTTGCTTATGACAATTTTGAGAGGGGCCTGGAACCTATCTCCCTCACTTCCCATTGTCTTACATTATAAACTGGGTTTCAATTTACAACGGTTTCGATTTACAACCATTCCTTCTGGAACCTAACCCCGGCGTAAACAGAGGGCTACCTGTATATATCTCATTTGAATTTCTTACCCAGAGTTCTCTGGTGCATTGGTAATATAAATATAATTATTTACACATCATATAACTCATTCCAGTGAGTGCAGTCTTTTCAAGTTTTATACCCTTGCACCTTACAGATAAATAGATAGATAGAATTAACAAAGGTACTATCACTTTCTGTATTTAATTAACTTCAGTTTATTTAAGGGACGTTTCAGGGTTGCCACCCCTTCCTCAGGCGTCTTCGTCTTTTCCTATTACTATCCTGTTTTGTATAAATAAAGAGCTTGTTCACAATATCTATAGCTAGATTTAAATATAACACATACCTCTCAATATTTGTGGCTGGGTAAGAGGATAAGTGCCCATCAGAATGTTGTGGGTTGAGCTGTGTTGGGAGTGGCAGGATCACGGATGGTTAGTGGGTGGGTTGTGG
Organism: Bombina bombina; assembly: GCF_027579735.1. Taxonomy (NCBI): domain Eukaryota; kingdom Metazoa; phylum Chordata; class Amphibia; order Anura; family Bombinatoridae; genus Bombina; species Bombina bombina. The sequence continues at coordinate 1,411,078,952 of NC_069500.1, forward strand.
GCGTGTCTGGTTAGTCAGTGTGTGTGTTTTGACAGTTTGTGGGCATGTTTAGGTGTTCCGTGGGTGGGGCTGCAAATAGAGACTTAGACTCTCTCAGATGGACAGCCAGACAAATTGTCCATCTCAAATAGGCAGAGTGGGGATATCTGTATGTAACACCGGAGCCTTTTCATCTAGACACCAACTGTTCTTTATTAGCTTTATTTCTATTATCTTTATTTGCAATGAGCCAACAAATTCTGCAGATGTATACAGGGTATGCAGCAAGACAAGACAGGGAAAGCATATTGTGACAGAAGAATTACATAGCCCTGCCTCACCAGAGCCAACTCCCTATGAGGTATTTGGAGACAAAAAGTGGACAGATAAGGTGAAGCCCCTGCAAGACATACCTCTGAGCCATCAACTTGAAGTCTCCGGTTTGTATCAGTGACTTGATTCTGAAATAAATGAAAAACAAGTATAAATACAACTTTACTAGGCGTAACAATGCATGAGTACAGTCATGTAGCCAAAAATGATACAATACCCATGCTTATGATACGTGCCTAAAATGCCTTTAACGGATCAGAGTATTGTAAGACATGTGTAGAAGATAAAGTTTACACCATCACTAGACACAAGATATTACAGTGGACCAGACCAGAAACTGTACTCTGGGGCAAACAAAGCAGTATTCTACTCAAAACATTCATTAGCGAGTACTACTGTAAATCGTTTTCCAGTGATAAACCAACACATTATATAATGTTTTCTTCCGCAGACCCAGTAGATTCAAACAGTACCATTTTATGAATGTATCATGATGTGAGAAATCTACAACAAAAAGTTTGAAAAAAATATGCATATTTTTATTACTCTTATGTATGCCCCACAACGCAGGACAGCAGAGAAATAGTAGTGCATAATATCACTGATGCAGAGAGAGATACTCTGTGTCCCTCTCTGCATTGGGTTGTGGTGGTGCTGACCATTGGTTGTGTGGGAGGCCCATTGCTGGAGGGAGGTGGAAGCGGGCAGGACCAGGCGAGACCACTACACTGCAGAAAAGGTTTAAAAATAGTTAAAAATATATAAAAATATATAAAAACGGGGTACTGGCAGACAGCTGCCAGTACCTAAGATGGTGGACATTAGTTAGAGGGAGGAGGATTAGAGAGCCGTTTGGAAGGATCAGGGAGGTTGCATGTAAGGGGAAATCCTACACTGCAAAAAAAAAAATGTTTAACAATTAAAATGACCAAAAACTTCATATTGGCAGACTGTCTGCAAGTACCTAAGATGGTGGTGGACCAGTTGGGGGTGAGGGAGAAAATAGCTGTTTGGGAGGGAAAATGTAGTATCAGGCTTGGGAGGTGTCAACTGGGAAGGTAATCTCTACACTACAGCTAAAATTAACCTTAAAAGCTACATGATTAACCCCTTCATTGCCAGGGATTTCAGAAGTGTGGTGTGCAGCTACAATTAGTGGCCTTTTAATTACCAAAAAAACAATAAGACCATTCATGTCTGCTATTTCTGAACAAACAAGAAAACCCCAAAGTTTTTTAACCTCTTAAGGACATATGACGGAATTTTTGCGTCATAAAACAATTGAGCAAACTGAAAGCTATGTCCTTAAAGGGTTAAAAAACGTTAAATATTTAATATGATTGCAAACAAAACAGTGGCATGAAATATGCCAGAATATATATATATATATATATATATATATATATATATATATATATATATATATATATATATATATATATATATATATATTAGGTAAAGGGGGAAAACCAATGCTAGATTTCTGTTTAAATGGAGTTGATAGCAAAAATGCTATAAATTGTTTGTTTGTTTTTTAAATCTACAGTCTTTTGTGCAAGTTTTTCTCTGAAATTCTCAGTCCTTAAGGGGTTAATAAAAAAAGTTCGCAAACAATAGTGTATGCATTTTTTCTATACGCCATATCAAAAACAAAATTAAAGCTTACCTGATAAATTAATTTATTTCTTGACATAGTGAATCCACAAATCATCATTAATTAGTAACAGGTTTAAACACAGGTCTGTTTCTGACCAAGGCCTGACAAAAAGATTGCACATCTGGCACATCCGCAAAATAGGCAATGCAGAGATCTGACCCATTAGAGTACTTGCCGATAAACCCTTGTTCAGACCTTAGTGGAGAAAGTACAAAATTCTAGGAATCCTGACTCTACTCCAAGAGAAACCTTTGGATTCACAACAATACAAATATTTACGCCATACTTTATGGTAAATCCTTGTTGTCACCGGCTTGCGAGCCTGGATCAAGGTCTCAATCACCGACTTGGAAAACCCATGCTTAGATAAAATAAAGCATTCAATCTCCAAGCAGTCAGCTTCAGAGAAACTAGATTTGGATGAAGGAAGGGGCCCTAAAGTAGAAGGTCCTTCCTCAGAGAAAGACTCCAAGGTGGACGAGATGACATTTCCACTAGGTCTGCATACCAGATCCTGCGATGCCACACCGGTGCTTTGAGAATCACTGGCGCCCTCTCCTGCTTGATCCGAGCAATGACTCGAGGAAGGAGAGTGAACAGAGGAAACAGGTATGCTAGACTTAAATTCCAAGGGACCGCCAAAGCATCTATCAAGACGGCCTGTGGATCCCTTGACCTCGAACTGTACCTCGGGAGCTTGGCATTCTGCCGAGATGCCATGAGATCCAACTCCGGCCCCCCCCCCCCATTTAAGGGTCAAGCTGGAAGACACCTCCGGATGAAGTTCCCACTCCCCGGGATGAAAAGTCTGTCTGCTCAGAAAGTCCGCTTCCCAATTGTCTACTCCTGGAATGTGGATTGCAAATAGACAGCAGTTGTGAGTCTCCGCCCACTGAATAATTCAAGCCACCTCTGTCATGGCCAAGGAACTCAGAGTGCCTCCCTGGTGGCTGATGTAAGCCACCGATGTTATGTTGTCCGACTGGAACCTGATAAACCGGGCTAAAGCTAACCGAGGCCATTGAAGGCATTGAAGATCATAGGATGTTTATGGGGAGATCTGACTATTCGCGAGTCCAAAGACCCTGAGCCTTTAACGAGTCCCTGACAGCTCCCCAGCCCAGCAGGCTGGCATTTGTGGTCACAATCAACCAGGAAGGTCTGCGGAAGCAAGTTCCCTGGGAGAGATGTTCCTGAGACAACCACCATGGAAGAGTCTCTTGTCGCCTGATCCAGATCTATGCGTTGAGACAAATCCGCATAGTCCCCGTTCCATTGTCTTAGCATGCATAACTGCAGAGCTCTGAAGTGGAACTGAGCGAACGGGATGATGTCCATGGAAGCTACAATCAAACCAATTAGCTCCATACATTGAGCCACTAACGGCCGAAGAGGACTGAAGAGCAAGGCAAAAATGGAAAATCTTGGATTTTCTGACCTCTGTCAGAAATATCTTCATCGATAGGGAATCTGTTATGGTCCCTAAGAACACTACCCTTGTAGCTGGAACTAGAGAACTTTTTCCCAGATTTACCTTCCATCCGTGGGAGCGAAGACGAGACAACAAGATCTCCGTATGAGAGTTTGCTTGTTGAAAAGAGGGCGCCTGAACCAGAATGTCATCCAGATAGGGCGGCACTGCAATGCCCGAGACCGGACCACTGCCCGTAGAGAACCCAGAACCTTTGAGAAAATTCTGGGAGCTGTGACAAGGCCAAACGGAAGAGCTACAAACTGAAAATGATTGTCCAAGAAGGCGAAGCTCAGAAACTTGTGATGATCCTTGTGAATGGGAACATGAAGGTACGCATCCTTTAGGTCTATGGTTGTCATGAACTGACCCTCTTGGACCAAGGGAAGAATGGAAAGTATAGTTTCCATCTTGAAGGATGGTACTCTGAGGAACTTGTTTAGACATTTCAGGTCTAAAATTGGTCTGAAAGTTCCCTCTTTCTTGGGAACCAGGAACAGATTGGAGTAGAATCCCAGACCCTGTTCCTGCATTGGAACTGGAAGTATCACTCCCAGGTCGGAAAGATCCTGAACACAATTTAAGAATGCCTCTCTTTTTATCTGGTCTACAGATAATCTTGAGAGGAGGAACCTGCCCCTGGAAGGAAAAGTCTTGAATATTAACTTGTAACCCCGAGATACAATGTCCACCGCCATTGATAAATCCCTTATCCAGACTTGAGCGAATTGAGAAAGTCTGCCCCCTACTGGATCTGGGCAGACCCTTCATGCTGACTTGGAATCAGCTGTGGGTTTCTTAGATTGCTTCCCTTTGTTCTAAGACTGATTGGGCTTCCATGAAGGCTTGGACTGTTCCTGCTTGGAAGAGGGAGGGGAAGGTTTACCTCTGAAGTTTCGAAAGGAACGAAAATTACTCTGATGTCCTTTCTGCTTATTCCTCCTGTTCTGTGGGAGAAAAGATCTTTCCTCCTGTAATATCTGAAATTATTTAAGCCAAGCCAGGCCCAAACAAGGTCTTACCCTTGTAGGGGATCACCAAGAGCCTGGACATAGATGAGACATCCGCAGACCAGGATTTCAACCACAAGGCTCTGAAAGCTAGAACAGCAAAACCAGACATCTTTGCTCCCAATGACTTGTAAGGAAGCATCCATGATAAAGGAATTAGCTAACTTAAGAGCCTTAATCCTGCCCTGGATCTTCTCAAAATGAGTATCTGCCTGAAAATAATCAGACAACACATCAAACCAGTAGGCTGCCGCACTGGTGACAGTGGCATTACACACTGCAGGCTGCCATTGGAGACCTTGGTGAACATACATCTTCTTTAGCAAGGCCTCCAACTTCTTATCCATTGGATCTTTAAAAGAACAGCTATCCTCTATGGGAATAGTGGTACTCTTGGTCAAAGTGGAGATCGCACCTTTCACCTTAGGAACAGTCTGCCACGACTCCTTAATGGAGTCAGCTATTGTAAACATTGTCTTAAAAATTGGAGATGGAGAAAAAGGAATTCCAGGTGTCTTACTCCTGTGCAATAATCTCTGTAGCACGGTTTGGTACAGGGAATACCTCCATCGCGGAGGGAACATCAAAGTACTTGTTTAGTTTACTAGACTTCTTAGGGTTGACTACGACAGTCGTATCGGAGTCGACCAAGGTAGCCAAAACCTCCTTAAGTAACAAACGGAGGTATTCCAGCTTAAACCTGAAGGATACAACTTCAGCATCAGAAGAAGGAATTATACTGTCTGAATCTGATATTTCACCCTCAGACACTACCGAAGTGTCTTCCTCCTCAGACTTTTAAGCAGAGCACCTTGGTTAGCCACAACCGGATCAGAAACCTTACTGACTCTTTAAATTTCCTCTTGCACTTTCCCTGAAGCATGGAAAAAGCAGACAGCGCCTCAGATACTGCAGAGGATACCTGGGCAGCAATGTCTTGCAAAGAAACTCCTACCGGAGCGTGAGAGGAAACGCAGGGCACTGCATGTGTAGACGAAAATGATTGGGACGCTTGAGGAGAAAGCTGCGGCATATCTGATACAGGAGACACCTGACCAGCATCCGCCTTAGCTAATGATTGCTCAGGATCAAAAAGTCTATCCCTGTAACAAAGTTCTTTCAATACATGAAGAACAAAAAGGTACTGGTGGTTCCACCTGGGAGTCTAAACAGCCTACATGCAACATTTTGCAACGCCTCTTGGTTCATCTTTACAAACAAGAAGGCCAATAACAGTCAAAAAATGAGAAAAAAAATAAAAAAACGATTTTATTTTACTATCCTATATTAGTACTAGAAAAACGATACTGCTCCTTTAAATAATTTCTCTTTAGGCAAAAAAACTAAAAACGGAGCAAAATCCTGCTACAATCCCCAGGCAACCCTCTAAACCTCAGCTATGTTGCTGAGGTGCCTACCTGTCCTGCTGACTGAAATCAATTCCTTTACACAAACGATCCGGCTTTATTCCGGAATTGCGCAGATAAGTCGGTTTTCTAAACCAGAGCAGCCAAATATAACCAGCGTCACCACTCCAGAACTCACAGTAAGTGAGTCCAGAAAGCGAGCCTAAAACTGTCTGCTACCTCTGTAAGGGAACCGCCACTCCTGTAATCAGGGGCGGTGCCGGCGGCCATTAAGACAGTAGTAAAACTTTTCAAAAATGCATGGCCGTACTAAACAGTATGATAACAACAGCACCACTTTCTTACATAGTCCTTGACCGGGTCTAAACCGGAGCTAATGTAAAAAGGTAAATGTGTGTAGCGCTAGACTTTTGCCCAAATTAGCCTATCTATTTATACTGCCTCCTTCCTAGACAGTAGTTACGGACAAGAAGATCTTTAGAAAGTGAGATGGCGCTGAAAGCTATGGGCAGAATATGGGCAGGGGCAACGTCAAATTTCTAATTAAACAATTTAATACAATATTGTTCTTTAACGAAATGGAGGTCAAAACCTTAGTATTCTCTATGTGTACGAGGATTTCATGGAAAATCACCCTTGATTCTATATAAGAAAGAAAGGAAAGAGGCTAATAGCCTAAATTCTAAAATAAATATATTTATTGATAGACAGATATATAACCACTAAAAAGCTATACACACATTTAAAAAGTTTGAATAAAACAGGCAGGAATCTATATCAAAATCCACAACAAACATCCCATTCATACACACTTGTAGCCTACATGACGTCAGACGCGCATTGGACATCGTCGGGGAAGAAGCAGGTAAGAGCTAGACAAGAGCTAGCCGACCTGCCGAAAAATTTCAAGAGTCTTACTTAGTCTATCTGGACAGACAGCCTGTGCGAGGTAAGACAGGAGTTTACATGTTTTAATGGACTTTGGATCCGCATTAGTTGAAATACCTGCCACGAAAGTGCCCATAGAAAGAGACTGGTTTGCATATTAAAGTTTTTCCTTTATAAAAGAGACCTGAGAGACGATTATTGCTTACTAAATCACACAGAAGGGCATACAAGAGTGTACGGAGGAAACCGGTTACCAGAACCCAGTGGCATATTCATTTGCATTTTATCAATTTGTTAATTTGTCACCAACGCTGCTAGATCATTGTATATACAGGAACGTATAAACAACAATTATGACCTGTTATTTTAGGGATATATAGGCTATAAGTGTGTATGAATGGGATGTTTGTTGTGGATTTTGATATAGATTCCTGTCTGTTTTATTCAAACTTTTTAAATGTGTGTATAGCTTTTTAGTGGTTATATATCTGTCTATCAATAAATATATTTATTTTAGAATTTAGGCTATTAGCCTCTTTCCTTTCTTTCTTATATAGAATCAAGGGTGATTTTCCATGAAATCCTAGTACACATAGAGAATACTAAGGTTTTGACCTCCATTTCGTTATAGAACAATATTGTATTAAATTGTTTAATTAGAAATTTGACGTTGCCCCTGCCCATATCTTTCAGCGCCATCTCACTTTCTAAAGATTTTCTAAACCGGAGATAAGGAAACTGACTGAGCCACTAATAAAGAGTAACTAACACTCCCCATCGTCCACAGTGCCTGCTTATCTGTCCATATAATTAACCCTAAATAGGGTCAATAAATACAAATGTCCCCATACAGCATCAGACTGCTGAAGTGCCATATTTTCCCTCTTAATAAAAGAAAAACATTTCTTGACACATACCTGAATGTCAGTCTGTCCAGCAGAATGACAGCTCATCTGGTTTGAGTGGATTTTATTTCTCACATGGACATATGGAAAAAGAAAGAACAGAGTATGCCTACTCAGGCTTTCTGAATAGGGCAGCAAAACTGTTTGAGAAAGCACAGTGAGGATTGTACCTCACAAGTTCCCAATGTGGGATACGTCTAGACCAAAAGGAAAGATCAGAGCAAACCTAAGTTCCTTCTTTCTTGGACAAAATAGAGAGGTTGGAATAGAAATCCTGACCCTGTTCCAATTCCCGGATCTGAAATAGACTGGATCTAAAAATTGACTGAAAAAAAGGCTCTTACCTTTACGGGATTCCTTGGAACACGAGACAGAAGAAACCTTCCCCTGGGAGGTCTTGAACTGAAACCCTATGCTGTACCTTTGGGGAAATAATCAGAAGAACCCATGAATCTTGAACAGAATGAAACTAAGCCCCCTGAAAAAGGAATAACTTGCCCCCTACCAGAAGATCTGGACTGGGGGGCACACCTTCATGCAGACTTGGTTGTGGAAACAGGCTTTTTGGACTAATTAGATTTGTTACAATTAGGGTTTGGCTTCCAGGAAAAACCATCACAACCCTGCTTGTAGGATGAGACTGAGGATTTCTGGATTAGCCACTCTTTAGAAACTATGTCAGAGTTAGCATCATGAACTGTAAATACTTCAGGAGACTTAACAGTGTGTTTAAAAATTAAATCCAGCTGTTAAACAGACTAATTCTCAGGAACCTTAGAATACTGAAACCCTAAAGTACAAGCTTAAACAAAAGGAAGATTCAGTTTCTGGATAAAAGACCGACTGTTGATCATCTGAAAACACGTCACCCTTCAAGGATAAATCAGAAGAACCCAGTGTCAGTATAACAGATTTAGGCTTACTTAAATCAGATAAGCCAACCAAAGGATTATCGGAAACAACATTCTTACGCTTACTTGGTAGGGACATGGCCACCAACATCACAGATATAGCAGAGCGTACAAAATCTTAAGAAATCACCAGTGTAGGACAAACAGGGGGAGTACATATACCCATAGAAGCAAAGAGCAGCATTAGACTGCTTAGAATGCATAAGATGATCCGTACATGATTTGCAAAGCTAAGCAGGGGGATTTAACAAACCAGCTTGCAAAAAATACACTTTACATTAGTAGGAAAGTGTTCAGAGGATCAAGCTTCTGAGGTACTAGTATTAACAGAAGAGGGGATAATCAGTTTGCTCCGCAATGAAAAGAACAAACAAGGCAATGCGAAAATCAAAATACAGACAATTAGGGCTGCAACTAACGATTATTTTCATAATCGATTAGTTGGTCGATTAATCGGTTAAAAAAAATACTCATAAAAAAACAACAAAAAACACACAACAATATACCATGTGGGACAGAGAATGGAATGGACATGATTCTGTGTATGTGTCTGTCTGGTATGCATAATAACACAACATCACTTCACCAAACTTCTAGACAGGTAGGTATTGGCACTACACAAGTTGAAAGTCACAAACACAGATTCATACACACAGTCACATTAACACTTCACAGAAAACCTCATACAGTCCCAAATACCCACAATCACAAACAAATTCATACGCTCACAGATTCAAAGTTTAAATCACACACATAGCAAAAAATAGATTATAATAAATATATTATATACATACTGTATATACAAACATACATTATATATATGTATGTGTGTATATATAAACTTTACAAAAAAAAATAATATCAAATCCCTGGGGTCCAGTGGGGTGTTTTGTTTTTTAATAAAGAGAAAATATCCCTTTAATTTTAATTTATTAGCCCTTTGCAGTGCCAGTAGTTCACCTTTTATTTAATATAAGGCAGATCCTTCAATATATTTAAATTAAAAGTATTAACTTCCTGGTAGTCTAGTGGGGGAAGAATTTGGTCTGCACCTCTGTCTGGTACACTACAGGCCATATTAATAGCTCCTTCTGGCTGGCTCTCAGCAATGTAAATCAGTGCATGCTGGAACCAGGAGGAGCGATTAGTATGGTCTGTAGTGTACCATACAGAGGTGCAGAGTCAGACCAAATGCTCCCATACTAGACTACCAGGGAGGGAATACTTTTTTTTTATTAATATATCTGCAAGCCAATATATATTTTTAAACAAAAAGTAAACTACCAGCACGCCCTAAGACGGCTTCCTAAGCGCTGGAATCTGGATAAATCAACGGTGACTGTCCCTGATGCCCCCGCCCACAAAGTCCTTCCCAACACACGGCTGCATGGCCTGTTTGATCTCCCCTAGCAGGAGTCATGTAATTTCAGAGAGATGCCGGACACTTTCTTAGCACGCAAGTTTGCAACCTTTTTCTTACATTTAGGCCTAAGCTTTTATCACAGCGTGTGCCTTTCCCTCCAACACAGAGTGCTCCCAAGTCCCGCTGCCATCTCTAAATCTGCTTACCAGCTATAAGTTCCTGAGTCCTGGATCAGTAAACTGTGCGACCTAAGATGGCTTCCTAAGCGTGCTAGATAAATCCCTGATGCCCCGCCTACACAGCCCTTCCCTAAACACGGCTGCACTCTTACAGGACAGGTGTAAGAAGAATGGAGGGCACAAACGATCTGACACGTTGCAGCAGATAAAGTGTTAGTGTATACAAGCTACAGTATGTGCATAAGTAAGTTTACCTGGTATTGAGGCCGGGGGAAAAGACTACATACCTTACAGCAAGCACAACTGTCCCACCTCTTCCTGCACGGCTTTCTCTTTCTCACTCTGCACACATGTGCTGCAAGCAGCCCAACTAATCAACTAATCGATAATAAAAAATCGCTGGCAACTATTTTCATTATCGATTATTATCGACTTAGTCGATTAGTTGTTTCAGCCCTACAGACAATTTAAACATAGCAATACAGATAGGGCAAAAAAAGCAACCTTAACCACAAATAAAGCGGCCCATAAAAGTAATTAACTTTTACCCCTCACTTCAGGAGCGTTAACTATCCATACAGCATTGAATGAGCGCTAACCTGACATGCCTAACATACAGACACGCACAAGAGACTAAGCGCACGAAAAAACAAAAAATGTATGCTTACCTGATAAAATGATTTCTTTTCGGATATGGAGAGTCCACAACGTCATCAATTACTAGTGGGAATATCTCTCCTGTCCAGTAGGAGGCGGCAAAGAGCACCACAGCAAAGCTGGTAAATATCACTCCCCTTCCCATAATCCCCAGTCATTCGACCAAAGGGAAATGGAGAAAGGAACAACACAAAGGTGTAGAGGTGCCTGAGGTTTAGTAAAAAATAACCATTTTAAATATAAGGGTGGGGTCATGGACTCACCATATCCGGAAATAAATAAATGTATCAGGCAAGCATAAATTTTGTTTTCTTTCTTAAGATATGGTGAGTCCACAACGTCAATTACTAGTGGGAACCAATACCCAAGCTAGAGGACACATGACTAGGGAGGGAAAAATGTGGACCTAAACAGAAGGCACCACCGCTTGAAGAACCTTTCTCCCAAAAGAGGCCTCACCTGAGGCAAAAGTATCAAAATTTATAAAAAATTTAAAAAGTATGCATAGAGGACCAAGTTGCAGCCTTGCAAATCTGTTCCACAGAAGCTTCATTTTTGAAAGCCCAAGAAGACGAGACAGCCCTAGTGGAATGAGCTGTAACTCTCTCAGGAGGCTGCTGTCCAGCATTCTCATAGTAAAAACGAATCATACTTCTCAACCAAAAGGAAAGAGAAGTAGACTTCTGACCCTTACGCTTTCCTGAGAAACAAACAAAATGGGTCAGAAGACTGGCGAAAAGCCTTCGTCGCCTGTAAATAGAATTTTAAAGCACGCACTAAATCCAAGTTGTGCAACAGACGCTCCTTATGAGGAGGATTGGGACAGAGAGAAGGAACAACAATTTCCTGATAAATATTCCTAACCGAAACAACTTTAGGAAGAAAATCCAATCTAGTATGTAGGACCACCTTATCCGCATAAAACATAAGGTAAGGAGAATCATACTGCAAAGTCGAGAGTTCCGAACTCCTCGCAGAAGAAATAGCAACAAGAAACAAAACCTTCCAAGATAATTTAATATCTATGGCCTGCATTGGCTCAAACAGAGCCTGCTGCAAAACCGTAAGAACAAGGTTAAGACCCCAAGGAGGAGAAACCGACTTAAACACAGGCCTGATTCTGACCAAGGCCTGATTCTGACCAAGGCCTAACAAAAAGTTTGAACATCTGGCACAACTGCCAAACGCTTATGCAACAGAATAGATAAAGCAGAAATCTGACCTTTCAGAGTACTGACTGACAAACCCTTCTCCAGACCTTCCTAGAGAAAAGACAATATTCTAGAAATCCTAACCCTACTCCAAGAGTAGACCTTAGATTGACACCAATAAAGTTATTTACACCATACCTTATGGTAAATTTTCCAAGTAACAGGCTTACGAGCCTGGATCAAGGTCTCAATGGCCGACTCAGAAAAACCACGCTTAGACAAAACTAAGCATTCAATCTCCAAGCAGTCAGTTTCAGAGAAACGAGATTTGGATGGAAGAAAGTACCCCGAGTTAGAAAATCCTTCCTCAGAGGCAGCCTCCAAGGAGGCAGAGATGACATGTTCACTAGGTCTACATACCAGATCCTGCGTGGCCATGCAGGAGCTATTAGAGTTACAGACACTCTCTCCTGTTTGATATGAGAAATGACTCGTGGAAGAAGAGTAAACAGAGGAAACCTATAAACTAGACCGAACCCCCAAGGCACCACCAGAGCATCTATCAGAGCTGCCTGTGGATCTCTTGACCTTGAACCATAACTTGGAAGCTTGGCGTTCTGCCAAGAAGCCATCAGATCCAACTCCGGCATCCCCCATTTGAGGGTTAACCAGGAGAACAGCTCCAGATGGAGAGCCCACTCCCCGGGATGAAATGTCTGTCTGCTCAGAAAATCCGCTTCTCAATTGTCCACTCCTGGAATGTGAGTTGCAGATAAACAATCGTGAACTTCCACCCACTGAATAATCCGAGCCACCTCCCTCATGGCTAAGGAATTCAGAGCTCCCCCTGGTGGTTGATGTAAGCCACAGAGGTGATATTGTCTGACTGAAATCTGATAAATCAAGCTAAAGCCAACTGAGGCCAAGTTATCAGTGAAATGTAAATCGCTCTCAACTCCAAGATGTTTATGGGGAGAGCAGACTCCTCCCGAGTCCATAATCCCTGCGCCTTTAACAAGTCCCAGACTGCTCCCCAGCCTAGCAGGCTGGCATCCGTGGTCGCGATCAGCCAAGGTGGTCTCCGGAAGCATGTGCCCTGAGACAGATGTTCCTGATAAAACCACCACAGAAGAGTCACTCGGTAACAAGCCTAGATCTATCCTCTGGGACAAATCCAAATGGTTTCTGTTCCATTGCCTGAGCATGCATAATTGCAGAGCTCTCAAATGGAATAAAGCAAAGGGAATGATGTCCATGGAAGCGACCATCAACCCAATTACTTCTATACATTGGGCTACAGATGACCTAACAGTAGACTGCAGAGAGAGGCAAGCAGAGAGAATTTGGGATTTCCTGACCTCCGTCAGAAATATCTTAATAGATAAGGAATCTATTATAGTCCCTAAGAACACCACCCTTGTAGCTGGAAAAAGGGAACTCTTTCCCAGATTCACTTTCCATCCGTGGGAATATAGAAAATACAACAAGATCTCTGTATGGGAGCTTGCTTGTTGAAAAGATGGCACCTGAACCAAAATGTCGTCTAAGTAAGGCGCCACTACAATTCCCCGAGACCTGATCACTGCCAAGAGAGCCCCCAGAACCTTGGAAGAGATTCTGAGAGCTGTAGCAAGGCCAAACCGAAGAGGCACAAACTGAAAATGTTTGTCTAGAAAAGCGAATCTCAGAAATTTGTGATGTTCCCTGTGAATAGGGACATGAAGATATGCGTCCTTCAGGTCTATGGTCGTTATGAACTGACCTTCCTGAACCAAAGGAAGAATGGACCGAATGGTCTCCATTTTGAAGGATGGAACCCTGAGAAACTTGTTGAGACACTTTAGGTCTAAAATGGGACAAAAAGTTCCCTCTTTTCTGGGAACCATAAACAGATTTGAATAGAATCCTAGACCCTGTTCCTTTGGTGGAACTGGAACAATCATTCCCAGAGAGAAAAGATCCTGAACGCAGTTCAAGAATGCGTCTCTTTTTATCTGATTTGCAGACAACCTTGAGAGGCGAAACCGGCCCCTGGGAGGGAGAAAATTTAATTCTATCTTGTAACCCTGAGAAATAATGCCCACAGCCCAAGGATCTGGGACATCTAGTAACCACTCCCGATAAAACAGGGAAAGTCTGCCCCCCCCCTTGATCCGACTCCGGACCGAGGGCTGACCTATCATGCTGACAGACTCAGCTGAGGGTTTCTTAGATTGCTTCCCCTTGTTCCATGACTGACTGGGTCTCCAAGAGGACTTGGATTGCCCCTGTTTGGAAGCGGATAAGGCAGACTTTTGAGGTTTGAAATTACGAAAGGAACGAAAATTACTTTTGACGTCCCTTAAATCTAATCTTCTTGTCTTGTGGTAGAAAAGATCATTTTCCACCTGTAATATCAGATATTATTTCTGCTAGTCCAGGCCCAAACAAAGTCTTACCCTTGTAAGGAAGCGCCAAAAGCTTAAACATCAGTTGACCAAGACTTTAGCCACAAAGCCCTGCGAGCCAAGACAGAGAAACGAGACAGCTAGGCCCCCAATTTAATAACTTGCATGTTGGCATCAGAAATTAAAGAATTGGCTAGCTTAAGAGCCTTGATCCTACCCTGTGGCCATACAAACTGCGGGTTGCCATTAAAGACCCTGATGCACATATTCTTCAAATATACCTCCAGCTTCTTATACATTGGATCCTTAAAAGAGCAACTATCCTCTATAGGGATCGTAGTTCTCTTAGCCAGAGAATAAATAGCCCCTTCTACTTTAGGCACTTTGTGCCAATAATCCTTAATGGATTCAGCAATAGAAACATCTTCTTAAAAACTGAAGACAGGGAGAAAGGAATCCCTGTTTTTTCCCATTCCTGCGCAATAATCTCCCTAACACGATCTGGAACAGGAAACACTTCCATAGCGGAAGAGACATCATAGAATCTATTAAGCTTACTATATTTCTTAGGGTTAACTACAACAGGAGTGTCCGAATCATCCAAAGTAGCCAAAACCTTCTTAAAAAAATAAAGGTGTTCAAGCTTAAACCTAAATCTTACTTCTTCCACCTCAGACAAAAGATTAACACTATCAGAATAAGAGATTTCACCCTCAGAAGGAACTGAGGTAACATCCTCCCTAGAGTTATGAGGAGGATCAACCTGTATAGTAAGCTGCTGAAACAGTCACTTTACAATCTATTAAGTGTTTAGTTTTCCTCTTGCGTTTTCCTAAAACAGGAAAAGCAGATAAAGCTGCAGATACCGCAGAAGATATCTGTTCGGGCGAAATCTGCAGGCAAATATACCCACCAGGAGGTTGAGAGGAACCGCAGGGCACTGCATGTGACACCATAGAGGCTTAGGACATTTGAGGAGAAGGCTGTGGCATTGCCTGAACAGCATCATCCTGAGAGACATTAGGCTCATAAGGCAATTTATATTGAAGCGTTCTAGCTAAACAAGTAGTACAAAATTGCAAAAGGAGAAACAATTTGCACCTAAAATTTATTAAAAACAATATCATCATTATCCATGTCCATAGCTAAGAAAAATCAGCCCCAGGAAAAAGGGAAAAAAATAAAAAATTTGAATAAAGGACAACTGTCACTTTAAGAGAAACCTAAAAACAAAAATGTTATAAAAAAATTAACGAGAGCTTGATAACCTCTACATCTCAGCAGCACTGAGGTGCCTACCGCAGTTCCAGGAGACTAGAAGAGGTCATAGAGACTGACACACAACTGCACATACACTGAGAAAGACTGCAGCAACAACAGACGCCGATCCGTTCCATATAACTGAAACACAAGGATCACATGACCAGCATATCGGGAAAAGCGCAGACAAGAAAAAAGGTGTGCAATCCGAAAAAAGATATAGCAACAACCGTTACTATATAAACAAAACAAACATTTGCCAAAAATCATAATTTATGTAAGAACTTACCTGATAAATTCATTTCTTTCATATTAGCAAGAGTCCATGAGCTAGTGACGTATGGGATATACATTCATACCAGGAGGGGCAAAGTTTCCCAAACCTCAAAATAGCCATAAATACACCCCTCACCACACCCACAAATCAGTTTAACGAATAGCCAAGAAGTGGGGTGATAAGAAAAAAGTGCGAAGCATAAATATAAGGAATTGGAATAATTGTGCTTTATACAAAAAAATCATAACCACCACAAAAAGGGTGGGCCTCATGGACTCTTGCTAATATGAAAGAAATGAATTTATCAGGTAAGTTCTTACATAAATTATGTTTTCTTTTATGTAATTAGCAAGAGTCCATGAGCTAGTGACGTATGGGATAATGACTACCCAAGATGTGGATCTTCCACGCAAGAGTCACTAGAGAGGGAGGGATAAAATAAAGACAGCCAATTCCGCTGAAAAAAATCCACACCCAAAAATAAAGTTTAAATCTTATAAAGAAAAAAACTGAAAATATAAGCAGAAGATTCAAACTGAAACAGCTGCCTGAGGTACTTTTCTACCAAAGACAGCTTCAGAAGAAGAAAACACATCAAAATGGTACAATTTAGTAAAAGTATGCAAAGAAGACCAAGTTGCTGCTTTGCAAATCTGATCAACCGAAGCTTCATTCCTAAACGCCCAGGAAGTAGAAACTGACCTAGTAGAATGAGCTGTAATCCTTTGAGGCGGAGTTTTACCCGACTCGACATAAGCATGATGAATTAAAGATTTCAACCAAGATGCAAAAGAAATGGCAGAGGCCTTCTGACCTTTCCTAGAACCGGAAAAGATAACAAATAGACTAGAAGTCTTTCGGAAATTCTTAGTAGCTTCAACATAATATTTCAAAGCTCTAACTACATCCAAAGAATGCAATGATTTCTCCTTAGAATTCTTAGGATTAGGACATAATGAAGGAACCACAATTTCTCTACTAATGCTGTTAGAATTCACAACCTTAGGTAAAAAGTTAAAAGAAGTTCGCAACACTGCCTTATCCTGATGAAAAATCAGAAAAGGAGACTCACAAGAAAGAGCAGATAATTCGGAAACTCTTCTGGCAGAAGAGATGGCCAAAAGGAACAAAACTTTCCAAGAAAGTAATTTAATGTCCAATGAATGCATAGGTTCAAACGGAGGAGCTTGAAGAGCCCCCAGAACCAAATTCAAACTCCAAGGAGGAGAAATTGACTTAATGACAGGTTTTATACGAACCAAAGCTTGTACAAAACAATGAACATCAGGAAGATTAGAAATCTTTCTGTGGAAAAGAACAGAAAGAGCAGAGATTTGTCCTTTCAAGGAACTTGCAGACAAACCTTTATCCAAACCATCCTGAAGAAACTGTAAAATTCTCGGAATTCTAAAAGAATGCCAGGAAAAATTATGAGAAAGACACCAAGAAATATAAGTCTTCCAGACTCTATAATATATCTCCCTAGATACAGATTTACGAGCCTGTAACATAGTATTAATCACAGAGTCAGAGAAACCTCTTTGACTAAGAATCAAGCGTTCAATCTCCATACCTTTAAATGTAAGGATTTGAGATCCTGATGGAAAAAAGGACCTTGTGACAGAAGGTCTGGTCTTAACGGAAGAGTCCACGGTTCACAAGAGGCCATCCGGACAAGATCCGCATACCAAAACCTGTGAGGCCATGCTGGAGCTACCAGCAGAACAAACGAGCATTCCTTCAGAATCTTGGAGATCACTCTTGGAAGAAGAACTAGAGGCGGAAAGATATAGGCAGGATGATACTTCCAAGGAAGTGACAATGCATCCACTGCTTCCGCTTGAGGATCCCTGGATCTGGACAGATACCTGGGAAGTTTCTTGTTTAGATGAGAGGCCATTAGATCTATTTCTGGAAGTCCCCACATTTGAACAATCTGAAGAAATACCTCTGGGTGAAGAGACCATACGCCCGGATGTAACGTCTGGCGACTGAGATAATCCGCCTCCCAATTGTCTATACCTGGGATATGAACCGCAGAAACTAGACAGGAGCTGGATTCCGCCCATACCAGAATTCGAGATACTTCTTTCATAGCCAGAGGACTGTGAGTCCCTCCTTGATTATTGATGTATGCCACAGTTGTGACATTGTCTGTCTGAAAACAAATGAACGATTCTCTTTTTAGAAGAGGCCAAGACTGAAGAGCTCTGAAAATTGCACGGAGTTCCAAAATATTGATCGGTAATCTCACCTCCTGAGATTCCCAAACCCCTTGTGCTGTCAGAGACCCCCACACAGCTCCCCAACCTGTAAGACTTGCATCTGTTGAAATTACAGTCCAGGTCGGAAGAACAAAAGAAGCCCCCTGAACTAAACAATGGTGATCTGTCCACCACGTCAGAGAGTGTCGTACAATCGGTTTTAAAGATATTAATTGAGATATCTTTGTGTAATCCCTGCACCACTGGTTCAGCATACAGAGCTGAAGAGGTCGCATGTGAAAACGAGCAAAGGGGATCGCGTCCGATGCAGCAGTCATAAGACCTAGAATTGCAATGCATAAGGCTACCGAAGGGAATGATTGTGACTGAAGGTTTCGACAAGCTGATATCAATTTTAGACGTCTCTTGTCTGTCAGAGACAGAGTCATGGACACTGAATCAATCTGGAAACCTAAAAAGTTTACCCTTGTCTGAGGAATCAATGAACTTTTTGGTAAATTGATCCTCCAACCATGATCTTGAAGAAACAACACAAGTCGATTCGTATGAGATTCTGCTAAATGTGAAGACTGAGCAAGTACCAAGATATCGTCCAAATAAGGAAATACCACAATACCCTGTTCTCTGATTACAGACAGCAGGGCACCGAGAACCTTTGTAAAAATTCTTGGAGCTGTTGCTAGGCCAAACGGCAGAGCCACAAACTGGTAATGCTCGTCTAGGAAAGAGAATCTCAGAAACTGATAGTGATCTAGATGAATCGGAATATGCAGATATGCATCCTGTAAATCTATTGTAGACATATAATGCCCTTGCTGAACAAAAGGCAGGATAGTCTTTACAGTTACCATTTTGAATGTTGGTATCCTTACATAACGATTCAATATTTTTAGATCCAGAACTGGTCGGAAGGAATTCTCCTTTGGTACAATGAAGAGATTTGAATAAAACCCCAGCCCCTGTTCCAGCACTGGAACTGGCATAATTACTCCAGCCAACTCTAGATCTGAAACACATTTCAGAAATGCTTGAGCCTTCGCTGGGTTTACTGGGACACGGGAAAGAAAAAATCTCTTTGCAGGAGGCCTTATCTTGAAGCCAATTCTGTACCCTTGTGAAACAATGTTCTGAATCCAAAGATTGTGAACGAAATTGATCCAAATTTCTTTGAAAAAACGTAATCTGCCCCCTACCAGCTGAGCTGGAATGAGGGCCGCACCTTCATGTGGACTTAGGAGCTGGCTTTGATTTTCTAAAAGGCTTGGATTTATTCCAGACTGGAGATGGTTTCCAAACTGATACCGCTCCTGAGGATGAAGGATCAGGTTTTTGTTCCTTGTTGTGACGAAAGGAACGAAAACTATTATTAGACCTAAATTTACCTTTAGATTTTTTATCCTGTGGTAAAAAAGTTCCTTTCCCTCCAGTAACAGTTGAGATAATAGAATCCAACGGAGAACCAAATAATTTATTACCCTGGAAAGAAAGGGATAGCAAAGTTGACTTAGAAGACATAACAGCATTCCAAGTTTTAAGCCATAAAGCTCTTCTAGCTAAAATAGCTAGAGACATATACCTGACATCAACTCTAATGATATCAAAGATGGCATCACAAATAAAATTATTAGCATGTTGAAGAAGAATAATAATGCTATGAGAATTATGATCTGTTACTTGTTGCGCTAAAGCTTCTAACCAAAAAGTTGAAGCTGCAGCAACATCCGCTAAAGATATAGCAGGTCTAAGAAGATAACCTGAACACAAGTAAGCTTTTCTTAGAAAGGATTCAATTTTCCTATCTAAAGGATCCTTAAAGGAAGTACCATCTGCCGTAGGAATAGTAGTACGCTTAGCAAGAGTAGAGACAGCCCCATCAACCTTAGGGATTTTGTCCCAAAACTCTAATCTGTCAGATGGCACAGGATATAATTGCTTAAAACGTTTAGAAGGAGTAAATGAATTACCCAAATTATTCCATTCCCTGGAAATTACTTCCGAAATAGCACCAGGGACAGGAAAAACTTCTGGAATAACCACAGGAGATTTAAAAACCTTATCTAAACGTTTAGATTTAGTATCAAGAGGACCAGAATCCACAATTTCTAATGCAATTAGGACTTCTTTAAGTAAAGAACGAATAAATTCCATAAATATGAAGATTTATCAGCATCAACCTCTGAGACAGAATCCTCTGAACCAGAGGAATCATAATCAGAATCAGAAAGATGATGTTCATTTAAAAATTCATCTGAAAAATGAGAAGTTTTAAAAGACTTTTTACGTTTACTAGAAGGAGGAATAACAGACATAGCCTTCTTAATGGATTTAGAAACAAAATCTCTTATGTTATCAGGAACACTCTGAGTATTATATGTTGACGGAACAGCAACAGGTAATGTAACAGTACTAAAGGAAATATTATCTGCATTAACAAGTTTGTCATGACAATCAGTACAAACAACAGCTGGAGGAACAGATACCATAAGTTTACAGCAGATACACTTAGCTTTGGTAGCTCCAGCACCAGGCAGCGATTTTCCAGAAGTATCTTCTGACTCAGTTTCAACGTGGGACATCTTGCAATATGTAATAGAGAAAACAACATATAAAGCAAAATTGATCAAATTCCTTAAATGACAGTTTCAGGAATGGGAAAAAATGCCAGTGAACAAGCTTCTAGCAACCAGAAGCAATAAATAATGAGAGTTAAATAATGTGGAGACAATAGTGACGCCCATATTTTTTTTTTAGCGCCAAAAAAGACGCCCACATTATTTGGCACCTAAATGCTTTTGGCGCCAAAAAATGACGCCACATCCGGAACGCCGACACTTTTGGCGCAAAATAACGTCAAACATGACGCAACTTCCGGCGACACGTATGACGCCGGAAACTGAAAAAAAAATTTGCGCCAAAAAAGTCAGCGCCAAGAATGACGCAATAAAATGAAGCATTTTCAGCCCCCGCAAGCCTAACAGCCCACAGGAAAAAAGTCAAATTTTAAGGTAAGAAAAAATTGATTTATTCATATGCATTATCCCAAATATGAAACTGACTGTCTGAAATAAGGAAAGTTGAACATCCTGAGTCAAGGCAAATAAATGTTTGAATACATATATTTAGAACTTTATAAAAAAGTGCCCAACCATAGCTTAGAGTGTCACATAAATAAAATAAGACTTACTTACCCCCCAGGACACTCATCTACATGTTGTAGAAAGACAAACCAGTACTGAAACGAAAATCAGTAGAGGTAATGGTATATATATATATAAGAGTATATCGTCGATCTGAAAAGGGACGTAAGAGATGAATCTCTACGACCGATAACAGAGAACCTATGAAATAGACCCCATAGAAGGAGATCATTGAATTCAAATAGGCAATACTCTCCTCACATCCCTCTGACATTCACTGCACGCTGAGAGGAAAACCGGGCTCCAACCTGCTGCGGAGCGCATATCAACGTAGAATTTAGCACAAACTTACTTCACCACCTCCATAGGAGGCAAAGTTTGTAAAACTGATTTGTGGGTGTGGTGAGGGGTGTATTTATGGGCATTTTGAGGTTTGGGAAACTTTGCCCCTCCTGGTAGGAATGTATATCCCATACGTCACTAGCTCAAGGACTCTTGCTAATTACATGAAAGAAATAAAAATCTAGCAGCACCCGGTCCCATTGTGAAATCCTAAAATCACATAGTGCCTGCATACTGCCTATCGAATCCTACTTAAAGGATTACTAAATTACATAAAGAAAAACTGCAGAATATAAATAATGAATCTTCTAAAGTGCAAAGTCTCCTATACCTAGAAGAAAAAAGCACTTACCTGAAGTCTAGCTGTCCGGCAGGAAGACAGCTCACAAGACGTGAAAGGACACAAACTCCTTACAGAGACCTGTGGAAAAAAGAAAGAACAGAGTAACCAACTCTGGCTTTCTATACTTAGGGCAGCGACATGTTAGGAAATAAAGTAAGCACCACCTTACAACTTCCTAATTGCTTAAAAGCCACCACTACTCTGCAGCAGAGATTGACGTGGACTACAGCTATACCCAAATCTTTGCTGTGGTGCTCTTTGCCGCCTCCTGCTGGACAGGAGAGATTCTCACTAGTAATTGATGACGTTGTGAGCTCACCATATCTTAGGAAAGAAATGAAGCGTGCTAAAATTCCTGACACGTAAACTTCAAAACCTAATGGTGTGGCCACGACAAACATAAAAGAATAAAAGCGCAAAAAAAAAATAGACACTAAGATGTTAAATGGATTTCAACATGCGCATAAGCTAAAACACGCTAACTAAAAAAGCGCCCAAACAAGCCGAACGGCATAACAAATAAAATGACTTGTGCAAACAATCCGACACACTAAGGAAATATAAACACACAATAAATACATAACGCACCTCTAGGCCTACGGAAGGGTGAAAACACTTATTTTTTTATCAGTTATTTGTAGAGCGCCAACAGATTCCGCAGCGCTAAGGTACTTACAGTTGTAATCAAAATGATTAAACTCCTATTGCAAACCAGGTTTATTGTCAAACAACTAACAAATCAAACAAAAGCAATTGAAATAGCTCAACACAACGAATGCTTCAAGTGGTTTCCCAAAATTCATCTGAAAATGCAAATATTAAAGGGACACTGAACCCAAATTTTTTCTTTCATGATTCAGATAGAGCATGAAATTTTAAGCAACTTTCTAATTTACTCCTATTATCATTTTTTTTCATTCTCTTGCTATCTTTATTTGAAATGTAAGAATGTAAGTTTAGATGCCGGCCCATTTTTGGTGAACAACCTGGGTTGTTCTTGCTGATTGGTGGATAAATTTATCAACCAATTAAAAAGTGCTGTCCCGAGTGCTGAACCAATAAAAAAACCGCTTAGATGCCTTCTTTTTCAAAAAAGATAGCAAGAGAACGAAGAAAAATTAATAGAAGTAAATTAGAAAGTTGCTTAAAATTGCCTGCTCTATCTGAATCATGAAATAAAAAATTTGGGTTCAGTGTCCTTTAATTAAATCTAGCTCATACACACCTGGTGCAACTAATGAAACCCTTGATTAGTTGCATCAGGTGTGCTTGAGACAACACCTGTTTTGCATATTTGTGCTGTTGTAAGGGGGGTTTGGCGTTTTAACTATTCATAAATAAAAAAATATATATATAAATGAGAAAGCAATAACCTGATTGTACGCAGCGGAGAGGGAACAAAATGATTCCCAGGCACAAATATAAATAAGTTGATTATTGTATGTTACCAGTGCAATGCATAACCATCTGATATAAAACTCTTGCAGATTAGCATAGTTATGAGTGCAGGGCCCTCACTGGAAATGCATGCGATGACAAAAAAATGACCTTGACTGTACTATATGTCATGTGCCATATTGCACGTAAGGAATATTTCACAGTTAACCTTTAAATAATGTATAAAAACATCATGGATTAATTGCATAAAAAAACTAATTTCATCTTCCACAGCACTGCAGCAGGGGGTCAGCGTGTTCCCCAAATATGCCAAAAAAAAAAAAAAAAAGCCATATTTAAGGAATGTCACATGAAAACTTTAATAAGCATTTAATGAGTTTGGGTCATCAGACATCTGTATTCCCTTCCAGATGTTTTCGTGACTATACTTCTGTAACTTCACTGATGCTACTGATTTCATATATCATTCTAGTTATTTAAAGTATGTGTTTTTTACTACAACAAATACTGGATAAAAACAAAAAAATTATGCTTACCTGATAAATGTCTTTCTTTCCGGACACGGAGAGTCCACAATGTCATTCCAATTACTAGTGTGAATATCACTCCTGGCCAGTAGGAGAAGGCGAAGAGCACCACAGCAAAGCTGTTAAGTGTCACTCCCCTACCCATAATCCCCAGTCATTCGACCGAAGGGAAATGGGAAATGGAAAAAGGAACAACAGAAAAGTGTAGAGGTGCCTGAGGTTTAGTAAAAAAATAACTGTCTAATAAAGGGTGAAGTCGTGGACTCTCGATGCCCGGAAAGAAATTTATCAAGTAAGCATAAATTTTGTTTTCTTTCCTTAGAAATGGAGTCCACGACGTTCTCAATTACTAGTGGGAACCAATACCCAAACTAGAGGACACGGAATGAATAGGGAGGGAGAACAAGACAGGCAGGCCTAAACAGAAAGCACCACCGCTTGAAGAACCTATCTCTCAAAAGAGGCCTCAGCTGAGTATCAAATTTGTAAAAGTTGGAAAAAGTATGCAGAGAGGACCAAGTTGCAGCCTTGCAAATTTGTTCCACAGAAACTTCATTTTTGAAAGCCCAAGAAGAGGAGACAGCCCTAGTGGAATGAGCTGTAATTCTCTCAGGAGGCAGCCTCATAAGCAAAACTAATTATACTTCTTAACCAGAGGGAAAGAGAAGTAGCAGTAGTCTTTTGACCCTTACGCTTTCCAGAGAAACAAACAAACAGGGTAGAAGACTGGCAAAAATCCTTAGTCGCCTTTAAGTAGAATTTGAGAGCACGCACAACATCGAAGTTGTGCAACAGACGTTCCTTATGAGAAGGATTGGGACAGAGAGAAGGAACAACAATTTCCTGATTAATATTTCTATCTGAAAACACTTTAGGGAGAAACCTCAATTTAGTACGAAAAACAGAATTTATGCTTACCTGATAAATTTCTTTATTTTGCGATGTACCGAGTCCACGGATTCATCCTAACTTGTGGGATATTGTCCTTCCTGACAGGAAGTAGCAAAGAGAGCACCACAGCAGAGCTGTCTATATAGCTCCCCCTTAACTCCACCCCCCAGTCATTCAACTGAAGGCCAAGGAAGAAAAGGAGAAACTATAAAGGTGCAGAGGTGACTGAAGATTACATAAAAAATACTATCTGTCTTGAATAGACAGGGCAGGCCGTGGACTCGGTACATCGCAAAAGAAAGAAATTTATCAGGTAAGCATAAATTCTGTTTTCTTTTGCAAGATGTACAGAGTCCATGGATTCATCCTAACTTGTGGGATACCAATACCAAAGCTTTAGGACACGGATGAAGGGAGGGACAAGACAGGAACCTAAACGGAAGGCACCACTGCTTGCAAAACCTTTCTCCCAAAAATAGCCTCCGAAGAAGCAAAAGTATCAAATTTGTAAACTTTGGAAAAGGTATGAAGCGAAGACCAAGTCGCAGCCTTACAAATCTGTTCAACAGAAGTATCATTTTTAAAAGCCCATGTGGAAGCCACCGCTCTAGTGGAGTGAGCTGTAATTCTTTCAGGAGGCTGCTGTCCAGCAGTCTCATAAGCCAAACGGATGATGCTTTTCAGCCAAAAGGAAAGAGAGGTAGCCGTAGCCTTTTGACCTCTACCCTTTCCAGCATAGACAACAAAGAAGATGATTGGCGAAAATCTTTGGTTGCCTGCAAATAAAACTTCAAGGCACGAACCACGTCCAAGTTGTGCAACAGACGGTCCCTTCTTAGAAGAAGGATTAGGACACAGAGAAGGAACAACAATTTCCTGATTGATATTCCTGTTAGAAACAACCTTAGGGAGGAACCCAGGTTTGGTACGCAAAACCACCTTATCAGCATGGAAAACAAGATAAGGCGAGTCACATTGTAATGCAGATAGTTCAGAAACTCTTCGAGTTGAAGAGATAGCAACTAGAAACAGAACTTTCCAAGATAGAAGCTTAATATCTATGGAATGCATGGGTTCAAATGGAACCCCCTGAAGAACTTTAAGAACTAAATTGAGACTCCATGGCGGAACAACAGGTTTAAACACAGGCTTAATTCTAACTAAAGCCTGACAAAATGCCCGAACGTCTGGGACATCTGCCAGTCGCTTGTGCAACAGAATAGACAAAGCAGATATCTGTCCCTTTAAGGAACTAGCAGACATTCCTTTCTCCAATCCTTCTTGGAGAAAAGACAAAATCCTAGGAATCCTGATCTTACTCCATGAGTAGCCTTTGGATTCACACCAAAAGAGATATTTACGCCACATCTTATGATAGCTCTTCCTGGTGACAGGCTTTCGAGCCTGAATCAAGGTATCTATGACCGACTCAGAGAAACCCCGCTTTGATAAAATCAAGCGTTCAATCTCCAAGCAGTCAGTTGCAGAGAAATTAGATTTGGATGCTTGAATGGACCTTGAATCAAAAGGTCCCGTCTCAGTGGCAGAGTCCATGGTGGCAGAGATGACATGTCCACCAGGTCTGCATACCAAGTCCTGCGTGGCCACGCAGGCGCTACCAAAATCACCAAAGCTTTCTCCTGTTTGATTCTGGCAATCAGACGCGGAAGGAGAGGGAATGGTGGAAACACATAAGCCAGGTTGAACGACCAGGGTACTGCTAGAGCATCTATCAGTACTGCCTGAGGATCCCTTGACCTGGATCCGTAACGAGGAAGTTTGGCTTCTGACGAGACACCATCAGATCCAATTCTGGTGTGCCCCATAGCTGAACCAGTTGAGCAAACACCTCCGGATGGAGCTCCCACTCCCCCAGATGAAAAGTCTGATGACTTAGAAAATCTGCCTCCCAGTTCTCCACCCCTGGTATATAGATCGCTGATAGATGGCAAAAGTGAGTCTGTCCATCGGATTATCCTGGAAACTTCTATCATCGCCAAGGAACTCCTTGTTCCCCCCTGATGATTGATATAAGCTACAGTCGTGATGTTGTCCGACTGAAACCTGATGAATCCGGCCGAAGCCAGCTGAGGCCACGCCTGAAGAGCATTGAATATCGCTCTTAATTCCAGAATTTTTAATCGGTAGGAGGGCCTCCTCCTGAGTCCACAAACCCTGTGCTTTCAGGGAATTCCAGACTGCACCCCAGCCCAGTAGGCTGGCGTCCGTCGTCACAATAACCCACGCTAAACACATTCCCCTGGACAGGTGATCCTGTGACAACCACCAAAGAAGAGAGTCTCTGGTCTCTTGATCCAGATTTATCTGAGGAGATAAGTCTGCATAATCCCCATTCCACTGTTTGAGCATGCATAGTTGCAGTGGTCTGAGATGCAAGCGAGCAAACGGAACTATGTCCATTGCCGCTACCATAAGTCCGATTACCTCCATACACTGAGCCACTGACGGCCGAGGAATGGAATGAAGAGCTCGGCAGGTGGTTAAAATCTTTGATTTCCTGACCTCCGTCAGAAATATTTTCATGTCCACCGAATCTATCAGAGTTCCCAGGAATGGAACTCTTGTGAGAGGAATAAGAGAACTCTTTTTCACGTTCACCTTCCACCCATGAGATCTTAGAAAGGCCAACACTAAGTCTGTGTGAGACTTGGCAAGTTGGAAAGTCAACGCTTGAATTAAGATGTCGTCTAGATAAGGCGCCACTGCTATGCCCCTCGGCCTTAGGACCGCCAGAAGGGACCCTAGCACCTTTGTGAAGATTCTTGGCGCCGTGGCCAACCCGAAGGGAAGAGCCACAAACTGGTAATGCCTGTCCAGAAAGGCAAACCTGAGGAACTGGTGATGATCTTTGTGGATAGGAATGTGTAGATACGCATCCTTTAGATCCACGGTAGTCATATATTGACCCTCCTGGATCATTGGTAAAATAGTCCGAATGGTCTCCCATCTTGAAGGATGTAACTCTTAGGAATTGGTTTAGGATCTGAGATCTAGAATTGGTCTGAAGGTTCCCTCTTTTTTGGGAACCACAGATTGGAGTAGAAACCTTGCCCCTGTTCTGTTTTCGAAACTGGGCAGATCACTCCCATGGTAAAAAGGTCTTCTACACAGCGTAAGAGCGCCTCTCTTTTTGTCTGGTTTACAGACAATTGAGAAAGATGGAACCTCCCCCTTGAAGGAGAATCTTTGAAATCTAGGAGATACCCCTGGGTTACAATATCTACAGCCCTGGAGTCCTGAACGTCTCTTGCCCAGGCCTGAGCAAAGAGAGAAAGTCTGCCCCCTACTTAATCCGGTCCCAGATCGGGGGCTACCCCTTCATGCTGTCTTAGTGGCAGCAGCAGGCTTTTTGGCCTGTTTACCCTTGTTCCAAGCCTGGTAAGGTCTCCAGGTTGGCTTGAGCAAAGTTTCCCTCTTGCTTTGCAGCAGGGGAAGAGGAAGCGGGACCACCCATGAAGTTTAGAAAGGAACGAAAATTATTTTGTTTGGTCCCTGTTTTATTTGAAACAGGGGGGTCTCCATCTGAAGAGCCTCTTCTAGAGCCTCAAACCAAAAAGCAGCTGCAGTGGTTAGCGGAACAATGCACGCTATAGGTTGAAGAAGAAAACCCTGATGAACAAAAATTTTCTTTAGGAGACCCTCTAACTTTTAATCCATAGGATCAATGAAAGCACAACTGTCTTCAATAGGTATAGTTGTACGCTTAGCCAGAGTAGAAATAGCTCCCTCCACCTTAGGGACCATCTGCCATGAGTCCTTTATGCCGTCAGAAATGGGGAACATTTTCTTAAAAACAGGAGGGGGAGCGAACGGAATACCTGGTCTATACCACTCCTTAGTAACAATGTCCGAAATCCTCTTAGGGACCGGAAAAACATCAGTGTAAACAGGAACCTCTAAATATTTGTCCATTTTACACAATTTCTCTGGGACGACAATATTGTCACAATCATCCAGAGTAGCTAAAACCTCCCTGAGCAATAAACGGAGGTGCTCTAGCTTAAATTTAAATGCCGTCATATCTGAATCTGTCTGAGGGAACATCTTTCCTGAATCAGAAATCTCTCGCTCAGACAGCAAATCCCTCATCCCTACCTCAGAACATGTGCTTCCCTTGCAACCCTGGCAGTTTAGATAAAACCTCTGTGAGGGTAGTATTCATAACTGAGGCCATATCTTGCAAGGTGAAAGAATTAGACGCACTAGAAGTACTTGGTGTCGCTTGTGCGGGCATAACTGGTTGTGACACTTGGGGAGAACTAGATGGCGAAACCTGATTTACTTATGTCTGAGAATCATTTAATGCCAAATTCTTATAAAAGTCAAAATATGCTGTTTGCAATTTATAGACATATCAGTACAATTGGGACACATTCTTAGAGGGGGTTCCACAATGGCTTCTAAACAAATTGAACAATGAGTTTTATCAGTGTCAGACATGTTTAACAGGCTAGTAATGAAGCAAGAAAGCTTGGAAAACACTTTATTTATTGAAAAAAACACAATTTGCAAAAACGGTACTGTACCTTTAAGAGAAAAAAAAGGCATACACAAACTGCAAAACAGGTTAAAATTGCTTCAAAAATTCCGAAATTTTAACAGTGTACCCACTAAGCTTTAGAAGGATTGCACCACAAGTAAAATAACAATAGACCCCCAAATGAAAAAACCTGATAAGTGTCTAAAACCGGTTAAAACCCCCTAAAGCACATTGCCACAGCTCTGCCTGAAAGCCATGTGGGTTATAAACAACCCCAAAGAACCCTCAAGCAAATGTCCCATAAAACAGAAAACGTTACTCCCAGACACAAAAACGTTTGTCCCAAATTCACATAACAAACTGAGTGCCCACAAAAAATTAACCCTTTATGCAAGCTAGTAAAAACCTCTGATAACACTAGGATTACTGCTTACCCTTCCCCTAATGGGGACACTGTCAGCCTTTCTGAGTTAACACAGTCTCTGCAGAAAATATGACTGAACATACCTCATTGCTGTATAGCAATAAACCGTTCCTCACACTGAAGTTTTCCTGTACTCCTCAGCTCATGTGGGAACAGCAGTGGACCTTAGTTACAAATGCTAAGATCATCATCCTCCAGGCAGAAATCTTCATCTATGTCCTGCCTGAGAGTAAATAGTACAACACCGGAACCATTTAAAAATAACAAACACTTGATTGAAGATAAAATAAAACTAACAGTTTAACACCTCTTCTCTTTACTCTTCCTGCTTAGAGCCAGCAAAGAGAATGACTGGGGGGTGAAGTTAAGGGGGGAGCTATATAGACAGCTCTGCTGTGGTGCTCTCTTTGCTACTTCCTGTCAGGAAGGACAATATCCCACAAGTTAGGATGAATCCGTGGACTCGGTACATCTTGCAAAAGAAAACCGCCTTATCCACATGAAAGATAAGGTAAGGGGAATCACACTGCAAGCCGAGAGTACCGAAACTCTCTCAGCAGAAGAAATGGCAATAAGAAACAAAACCATCCAAGATAACTTATTATCTATGGAATGCATTGGCTCAAATGGAGCCTGCTGCAAAACAAGGTTAAGGCTCCAAGGAGAAGCAACAGGCTTAAACACAGGCCTGAATCTGTCAAAAAGATTTAACATCTGGAACATCCGCCAGACGCTTATGTAAAAGAATAGATAATGCAGAAATCTGACCTTTCAGAGAACTGACTGACGACCCTTTCTCCAGACCTTCCTGGAGAAAGGACAAAATTCTAGGAATCCTGACCCTACCTCAAGAGTAGCTCTTCGATTCACACCAATAAAAGGTATTTACGCCATATCTTATGGTAAATCTCCAAGCCGTCAGCATCAGAGAACCAAGATTTGGATGGAGGAAAGGACCCTGAATTAGAAGGTCCTTCCTTAGAGGCAACCTCAAAGGAGGCAGAGATGACATCTTCACTAGGTCTGCATACCAGATCCTGCGAGGCGATGCAGGAGCTATTAGAATTACCAACGCTCTCTCCTGTTTGAGACGAGCAATGACTCGTGGAAGGAACGCAAACGGAGGAAACAGATATGCTAGACCGAAATCACAAGCAATCGCCAGAGAATCTATCAGAGCGGCCTGCAGATCTCTTGAACCGTACCTTGGAAGCTTGGCGTTCTGCCGAGACGCCATCAGTTCCAACTCCGGCACCCCCCACTTGAGGGTTAACCTGGAGAACACCTCCGGATGGAGAGCCCACTCCCCGGGATGAAAAGTCTGTCTGCTCAGAAAATCCGCCTCACAGTTGTGTACTCCTGGAATGTGGATGGGAGATGGACAACAATTGTGAGCTTCCACCCACTGAATAATCCGAGCCACCTCCTTTATGTCTAAGGAACTCCGCATTCCTCCCTGGTGGTTGATGTAAGCCACTGAGGTGATGTCGTCCATCTGGAACCTGATAAATCGGGCTAAGGACAATTGAGGCCAAGCCATTAGAGCATTGTAAATCACTCTCAAGATGTTTATGGGGAGAGCAGACTCCTCCCGAGTCCATAGTCCCTGCGCCTTTAACTAGCCCAGACTGCTCCCCAGCCTAGCAAGCTGGCGTCCGTGGTCACGATCACCCAGGAAGGTCTCCGGAAGCATGTGCCGTGAGACAGATGCTCCTGAGAAAGTCACCACAGGAGAGAGCCTCTTGTCAACTGGTCTAGATCTATCCTCTGAGACAGATCTGAATGGTCTCCGTTCCATTGTCTGAGCATGCATAATTGCAGAGCTCTCAAATGGAATCAAGCAAAGGGAATAATGTCCATGGAAGCAACCATCAGACAAATTAACTCCATGCATTGAGCCACTGATGGCCGAACAGTAGACTGAAGAGAGAGGCAAGAGGAGAGAATTTTGGATTTTCTGACCTCTGTCAGAAAATTTTTCAAAGATAGGGAATCTATGATGGTCCCTAAGAAAACAACCCTTGTAGCTGGAACAAGGGAACTCTTTTCCAGATTCACTTTCCATCCGAACGTAGAAAAGACAATATCTCTGTATGAGAGATAGCATGTTGAAAATATGGCGCCTGAACAAATATGTCGTCCGGGTAGGGCGCCACAGCAATTCCCAGTGACCTGACCACTGCCAAGATAGCCCTCAGAACCTTTAAGAAGATTCTGGAAGCTGTGGCAAGTCCAAACGGAAGCCACAAACTGAAAGTGGTTGTCTAGAAAAGCAAATCACAGGAATTTGTGATGATCCCTGTGGATGGGAACACAAAGATACGCGTCCTTCAGGTCTATGGTCGTCATGAACTGACCCTCTTGGACGAAAGGAAGAATGGAACAAATGGTTTCCATTTTGAAGGACGGTACCCTGAGAAATTTGTTGAGACGCTTCAGGTCTAAAATGGGTCGAAAAGTTCCCTCTTTTTTGGGAACCACAGATTTGAATAAAATCCTAGACCCTGTTCCCTTAGTGGAACTGGAACAATCACTCCCAGGGAAAAAAAGATCCTGACCGCAGTTCAAGAATGCCTCTCTTTTTATCTGGTCTGCAGATAATCTTGAAAGGTGGAATCTGCCCCTGGGAGGGCAAGATTTGAATTCTATTTTGTACACCTGAGATACTATGTCCACAGCCCAAGGATTTGGGACAAAACAGGGAAAGTCTGCCCCCACTTGATCCGATCCCGGACCGGGGGCCGACCCTTCATGCTGACTTAGACTCAGCTGAGGGTTTCTTAGATTGCTTCCCCTTAATCCAAGACTGATTGGGCTTCCAAGAAGACTTGGGCTGCTCCTGCTTGGAAGAGGAAGACTTTTGAAGTTACGAAAGGAACGAAACTTACTTTGATGTCCTTTAGGTCTGTTCTTCTTGTCTTATAGTAGAAAATATCCTTTTCCACCCGTATTATCAGAAATAATTTTCTTACCCTTATAAATAAGCGCCAGAAGCTTGTACTTGGAGGTAACAGTTGACCAAGATTTTAACCACAAAGCCCTGCAGGCTAGGACAATGAAGCCAGACATCTTAGCTCCCAGTCTAATAACTTGCATGTTAGCATCAGAAATAAAGGAATTGGCTAGTTTGAGTGCCTTAATCCTACCTTGTATCTTCTCCAATGGAGTGTCTTCTAAAATTGATTCAGACAAGGCATGGCAACAATAAGATGCTGCACTAGCTACTGTGGCAATACAAACTGCAGGTTGCCATTGCAGACCCTGATGAACATACATCTTTTTCAAATAAGCCTCCAGCTTCTTGTCCATGGGATCCTTAAAGGAACAGCTATCCTCTATAGGGATCATAGTTCTCTAAGCCAGAGTAGAAATCTCGGAGAACAACTCAGGGTGGAGAGCCCACTCCCCCGGGTGAAAGGATTGTCTGCTGAGGAAGTCCGCTTCCCAGTTGTTCATCCCTGGGATGTGAATCGTGGAAAAAAGACAGTTGTGAGATTTCGCCCAGTGAAGAATTTGCAATACTTCTGTCATTGCTAGGAAACTTCTTGTTCTTCCCTGGTGGTTAATGTAAGCCACCGTGGTTATATTGTCTGATTGGAATCTTATATACTGGGCATAATAGAGCTGGGGCCATGTCCTTAGAGCATTGTGAATCGCCCGAAGCTCCAAGATATTGATCGGAAGAGAAGATTCTTCTTGGGACCACATCCCCTGAGCCCTCTTGGGGCCCCAGACAGCACCCCAGCCTGAGAGGCTGGCATTTGTAGTCACAATTTCCCAGGATGGTTTTTAAGAAGCATGTGCCTACGGTCAGGTGATCTTGACATAGCCACCAAGAGAGAGAGTCTCTCATCAGATTGTCCGGAACAATTTGTTGAGACAGGTTTAGGTGATCTCCGTTCCACTGCCATATCATGCATAGAGTTGTAGAGGTCTGAGATGAAATCGAGCAAAAACTAAATTTATGCTTACCTGATAAATTACTTTCTTTTATGATATGACGAGTCCACGGATTTCATCCTTACTTGTGGGATATTAACCTCCTGCTAACAGGAAGTGGCAAAGAGCACCACAGCAGAGCAGTATATATAGCCCCTCCCTTCCCCTCCACCTCCAGTCATTCGGCCGAAGGTTATAGGAAGAGAAAAGGAAAGGCTAAAAAGGTGCAGAGGTGACTGAAGTTTACAAAAAATATAAAGAAAAACCTGTCTTAAAAAGAACAGGGTGGGCCGTGAACTTGTCATATCGTAAAAAAGTAATTTATCAGGTAAGCATAAATTTAGTTTTCTTTTACAAAGATATGACGAGTACACGGATTTCATCCTTACTTGTGGGAAACCAATACCAAAGCAATAGGACACGGATGAAAGGGAGGGACAAGACAGGAACCTAAACGGAAGGCACCACTGCTGGAAGAACCTTTCTCCCAAAGATAGCCTCAGAAGAAGCAAAAGTATAAAATTTGGAACAAGTGTGAAGGGACGACCAAGTCGCAGCCTTACAAATCTGTTCAACAGATGCATCGTTTTTAAAAGCCCATGTTGAAGCCACAGCCCTAGTAGAATGAGCCGTAATTCTTTCAGGAGGCTGCTGTGCAGCAGTTTCATATGCCAGGCGGATGATACTTCTCAGCCAAAAAGAAAGAGATAGCCGTAGCTTTCTGATCCCTACGCTTTCCAGAATAAACAATGAATAATGAAGATGATTAACGGAAATCCTTAGTTGCCTGTAAGTAAAACTTTAAGGCACGGACCACGTCCAAGTTATGTAACAGACGCTCCTTCTTAGAAGAAGGATTAGGACACAAGGAAGGAACAACAATTTCCTGATTAATATTCTTATTCAAAACAACCTTAGGAAGAAAACCAGGTTTGGTACGTAAAAGCACCTTATCAGAATGAAATACGAGATAAGGTGAATCACACTGTAATGCTGAAAGATCAGAAACTCTTCGATGCAGAAGAAATAGCAACCAAAAACAGAACTTTCCTAGATAAAAGTTTAATATCTATGGAATGCATAGGTTCAAACAGAACCCCTTGCAGAACTCTAAGAACTAAATTCAAACTCCAGGGAGGAGTAATAGGTCTAAATACAGGCTTAATTCTAGATAGAGCCTGACAAAAAGACAATGTCTGATACATTTGCCAAACATTTGAGAAACAGAATTGACAAAGCTGAAATTTGTCCCTTTAAGGAACTTGCTGATAACCCTTTCTCCAATCCTTCTTGGAGAAAAGACAAAATCCTAGGAATCCTAACTTTACTCCATGAGTAACGCTTGGATTCACACCAATAAAGATATTTACGCCATATCTTATGATAGATTTTTCTAGTGACAGCCTTTCTAGACTGTATCAAAGTATTGATAACTGAATCAGAGAATCCTCGCTTCGATAAAATCAAGCCTTCAATCTCCACGCAGTCAGTTGCAAAGAAATTAGATTTGGATGTTGGAAAAGACCTTGAATGAGAAGGTCCTGTATCAACGGAAGTTTCCACGGTGGCAGAGAGGACATGTCCACTAGATCCGCATACCAAGTCCTGCGTGGCCATGCAGGCACTATCAGGATAAGTGAAGCTCTCTCCTGTTTGATTCGAGCAATCACGCGTGGGAGGGGAGGAAACGGCGGAAACACATAAGCTAGGCTGAACAACCAAGGTACTGCCAAGGCATCAGTTCTGACTGAGGATCCCTTGACCGGGATCCGTATCTTGGAAGCTTGGCATTCTGACGAGATGCCATCAAATCCAATTCTGGTCTGCCCCATCTGAGAATCAATGAGGCAAATACCTGCGGGTGAAGTTCCCACTCCCCCGGATGAAAAGTCTGTCGACTTAGAAAATCTGCTCCCCAGTTCTCTACCCCTGGGATGTAGATCGCTGACAGATGACAAGAGTGGGCCTCTGCCCAACTGATTATCTTGGATACTTTTATTTTTTTTTTTATTTTTTTTTTATTTATTTATAACCAGTAGTGTACAGTACAATCAAAAAACAAATGGAAAAAAGAAGAACAATAAACGAGGATACATTTCATAAATTGCGCCTCACAGGGCCAATGAAACAACAAAAAAGAAAAAAGTACAAAAGGGAAAAAAGCCAAACATTTGATAGATTCACCATGCATGCTTCTTGGCTGTTCAAAAGCCCTTCCTACTTTATATACACTACTGGTTTGTTTTTCCCTTTTTTTTTTTTATCCCCCCCTACCTTTATTAACTCAGACATCTAGATACAAACCCATAACAAAACTAAAATAGAAAAATGGAGAAAAAGGAAAAAAAAAAAAAAGGGAAAGAAAAAAAACAACAACATTGTACTCCTTCGCCCCCTACTCCCCCGCTGACTCCAACATCCAACTGTCTGATTATCCCACCCTGCAGCTATATTTTTTCTAGCTGCAAGCATTCCTAACCCCACTCTTGGGATAGGACATTTTTTAACATAAGTATCAAATTCTGGGGAGGATTATCTTGGATACTTCTATCATCGCTAAGGAACACCTTGTTCCCCCCTGATGATTGACATATGCCACAGTCGTTATGTTGTCCGACTGGATTTGATGTTATCAATCTTTTGTTTCAACTTGTCTCTTTTGCAGGTTTTGCTCTTTATAACAATGTTCATTAACGTGAGTGAACAATCTGTTAAGGCTTCATTCCACTCTAGTTGCAAAGCCGGAACCTCCAAATCAAAAGAGGGGTATTTTTTTATTCTTAACCCCCTTGCTACTCTCTTTGCTCTGATATAATGGTTGAATGAGACCACATCCCACATAAGTCTTAAGTCAGTTAATAACAGTCTAATTGAATAAACTGGCCCTTAAGATCCCATGGACCACCACTTGTATGTTTCAGCAGTATTAAAGATTTTGTCAAAGTAACTTTGGCGATGTTGCACATTAAAGAAAGATTTATGTGAATTTGAGCACTCTTTCTCCATAATTGTGCTAAAAAATATAATTTATGCTTACCTGATAAATTCATTTCTCCTGTAGTGTAGTCAGTGCACGGGTCATCCATTACTTATGGGATTATATCTCCTCCCTAACAGGAAGTGCAAGAGGATCACCCAAGCAGAGCTGCTATACAGCTCCTCCCCTCTACGTCAT
The DNA here is from genome assembly GCF_027579735.1 of Bombina bombina. Taxonomy (NCBI): domain Eukaryota; kingdom Metazoa; phylum Chordata; class Amphibia; order Anura; family Bombinatoridae; genus Bombina; species Bombina bombina. Next base: position 1,411,115,649 of record NC_069500.1, read on the forward strand.
ACCCAGTCATTCGACCGAAACCAAACGAGAAAGGAGAAACTATAGGGTGCAGTGGTGACTGGAGTTTAATTTAAAATTTAGACCTGCTGTAAAAAACAGGGCGGGCCGTGGACTGACTACACTACAGGAGAAATTAATTTATCAGGTAAGCATAAATTATATTTTCTCCTGTTAAGTGTAGTCAGTCCACGGGTCATCCATTACTTATGGGATACCAATACCAAAGCTAAAAGTACACGGATGACGGGAGGGACAGGCAGGATCTTTACACGGAAGGAACCACTGCCTGTAGAACCTTTCTCCCAAAAACAGCCTCCGAAGAAGCAAAAGTGTCAAATTTGTAAAAATTTGAAAAAGTGTGAAGTGAAGACCAAGTTGCAGCCTTGCAAATCTGTTCAACAAAGGCCTCATTCTTAAAGGCCCAAGTGGAAGCCACAGCTCTAGTAGAATGAGCTGTAATCCTTTCAGGAGGCTGCTGTCCAGCAGTCTCATAGGCTAAACGTATTATGCTACGAAGCCAGAAAGAGAGAGAGGTAGCCGAAGCTTTTTGACCTCTCCTCTGTCCAGAATAAACGACAAACAGGGAAGAAGTTTGACGAAAATCTTTAGTTGCCTGCAAATAAAATTTCAGGGCACGGACGACGTCCAGATTGTGCAGAAGTCGTTCCTTCTTTGAAGAAGGGTTAGGGCACAATGATGGAACAACAATCTCTTGATTGATATTCTTGTTAGTGACTACCTTAGGTAAGAACCCATGTTTAGTACGCAGAACTACCTTGTCAGAATGAAAAATCATATAAGGAGAATCACAATGTAAGGCCGATAACTCAGAGACTCTTCAAGCCGAGGAAATAGCCATTAAAAACAGAACTTTCCAAGATAACAGCTTGATATCAATGGAATGAAGGGGTTCAAACGGAACACCTTGCAGAACGTTAAGAACTAAGTTTAAGCTCCACGGCGGAGCAACAGTCTTAAACACAGGCTTAATCCTAGCCAAAGCCTGACAAAAAGCCTGAACGTCTGGAACTTCTGACAGACGTTTGTGTAAAAGGATAGACAGAGCTGAAATCTGTCCCTTTAACGAACTAGCAGATAAACCCTTTTCTAAACCTTCTTGTAGAAAAGACAATATCCTAGGAATCCTAACCTTACTCCATGAGTAACTCTTGGATTCGCACCAATATAAATATTTACGCCATATTTTATGGTAAATTTCCCTGGTAACAGGTTTCCTAGCCTGTATTAAGGTATCAATCACTGACTCCGAGAATCCCCGCTTTGATAGAATCAAGCGTTCAATCTCCATGCAGTCAGCCTCAGAGAAATTAGATTTGGATGTTTGAAAGGACCCTGAATCAGAAGGTCCTGTCTCAGAGGCAGAGACCATGGTGGACAGGACGACATGTCCACTAGATCTGCATACCAGGTCCTGCGTGGCCACGCAGGCGCTATTAGAATCATCGATGCTCTCTCCTGTTTGATCCTGGCAATCAATCGAGGAAGCATCGGGAAGGGTGGAAACACATAAGCCATGTTGAAGACCCAAGGTGCTGTCAGAGCATCTATCAATACCGCTCCCGGGTCCCTGGACCTGGATCCGTAACAAGGAAGCTTGGCGTTCTGGCGAGACGCCATGAGATCCAGATCTGGTTTGCCCCAATGATGAAGCAGTTGGGCAAACACCTCCGGATATGAAGTTCCCACTCCCCCGGATGAAAAGTCTGGCGACTTAGAAAATCCGCCTCCCAGTTCTCCACGCCTGGGATGTGGATCGCTGACAGGTGGCAAGAGTGAGACTCTGCCCAGCGAATTATCTTTGAGACTTCCATCATCGCTAGGGAACTCCTTGTCCCTCCCTGATGGTTGATGTAAGCCACAGTCGTGATGTTGTCCGACTGAAACCTGATGAACCTCAGAGTTGCTAACTGAGGCCAAGCCAGAAGAGCATAGAAAACTGCTCTTAATTCCAGAATGTTTATTGGAAGGAGTCTCTCCTCCTGAGTCCATGATCCCTGAGCCTTCAGGGAATTCCAGACTGCGCCCCAACCTAGAAGGCTGGCGTCTGTTGTTACAATCGTCAAATCTGGCATGCGGAAGGGCATCCTCTTGGACAGATGTGGCCGAGAAAGCCACCATAGAAGAGAATTTCTGGTCTCTTGATCCAGAGCAGGGGACAAATCTGAGTAATCCCCATTCCACTGACTTAGCATGCACAATTGCAGCGGTCTGAGATGCAGACGTGCAAAAGGTACTATGTCCATTGCCGCTACCATTAAGCCGATTACCTCCATGCACTGAGCCACTGACGGGTGTTGAATGGAATGAAGGACACGGCAAGCATTTAGAAGTTTTGATAACCTGTCCTCCGTCAGGTAAATTTTCATTTCTACAGAATCTATAAGAGTCCCTAAGAAGGGAACTCTTGTGAGTGGCAATAGAGAACTCTTTTCTACGTTCACCTTCCACCCATGCGACCTTAGAAATGCCAGAACTAACTCTGTATGAGACTTGGCAGTTTGGAAACTTGACGCTTGTATCAGAATGTCGTCTAGGTACGGAGCTACCGCTATGCCTCGTGGTCTTAGTACCGCCAGAAGAGAGCCCAGAACCTTTGTAAAGATTCTTGGAGCCGTAGCTAACCCGAAGGGAAGAGCTACAAACTGGTAATGCCTGTTTAGGAAGGCAAACCTTAGATACCGGTAATGATCCTTGTGAATCGGTATGTGAAGGTAGGCATCCTTTAAATCCACTGTGGTCATGTACTGACCCTCTTGGATCATAGGTAAGATGGTCCGAATAGTTTCCATTTTGAACGATGGAACTCTTAGGAATTTGTTTAGGATCTTTAAGTCCAAGATTGGTCTGAAGGTTCCCTCTTTTTTGGGAACCACAAACAGATTTGAATAAAACCCTTGTCCGTGTTCCGACCGCGGAACTGGGTGGATCACTCCCATTAGTAAGAGGTCTTGTACACAGCGTAGAAACGCCTCTTTCTTTATCTGGTTTGCTGATAACCTTGAAAGATGAAATCTCCCTTGTGGAGAAGCTTTGAAGTCCAGAAGATATCCCTGAGATATGATCTCCAACGCCCAGGGATCCTGGACATCTCTTGCCCAAGCCTGGGCGAAGAGAGAAAGTCTGCCCCCCACTAGATCCGTTTCCGGATCGGGGGCCCTCACTTCATGCTGTCTTAGGGGCAGCAGCAGGTTTTTTGGCCTGCTTGCCCTTGTTCCAGGACTGGTTAGGTTTCCAGCCCTGTCTGTAGCGAGCAACACTTCCTTCCTGTCTTGGAGCGGAGGAAGTTGATGCTGCTCCTGCCTTGAAGTTACGAAAGGCACGAAAATTAGACTGTTTAGCCCTTGGTTTGGCCCTGTCTTGAGGCAGGGCATGGCCCTTACCTCCAGTAATGTCAGCGATAATTTCTTTCAAACCGGGCCCGAATAATGTCTGCCCTTTGAAAGGAATGTTAAGCAATTTAGATTTAGAAGTCACATCAGCTAACCAGTATTTAAGCCACAGCGCTCTACGCGCTTGAATGGCGAATCCGGAGTTCTTAGCTGTAAGTTTAGTTAAGTGTACTACGGCATCAAAAATAAATGAATTAGCTAGCTTAAGGACTTTAAGCTTGTTTATAATCTCATCCAATGGAGCCGTGACAGGCGCAATGCATGCAAGGGGTTGTAATATAAAACCTTGCTGAACAAACATTTTCTTAAGGTAACCCTCTAACTTTTTATCCATTGGATCTGAAAAAGCACAGCTATCCTCCACCGGGATAGTGGTGCGCTTAGCCAGAGTAGAAACTGCTCCCTCCACCTTAGGGACCGTCTGCCATAAGTCCCGTGTGGTGGCGTCTATTGGAAACATTTTTCTAAATATAGGAGGGGGTGAAAAAGGCACACCGGGTCTATCCCACTCCTTGTTAAAAATTTCTGTAAGCCTTTTAGGTATAGGAAAAATGTCAGTACACGCCGGTACCGCAAAATATTTATCCAGCCTACATACTTTCTCTGGAATTGCAACCGTGTTACAATCATTCAGAGCCGCTAATACCTCCCCTAGTAATACACGGAGGTTCTCAAGCTTAAATTTAAAATTTGAAATGTCTGAATCCAGTTTACTTGGATTAGATCCGTCACCCACAGAATGAAGCTCTCCGTCCTCATGTTCTGCAAATTGTGACGCAGTATCAGACATGGCTCTATTATTATCAGCGCACTCTGTTCTTACCCCAGAGTGATCGTGTTTACCCCTAAATTCTGGCAATTTAGATAGTACTTCAGTCATAACATTAGCCATGTCTTGCAAAGTGATTTGTATGGGCCGCCCTGATGTACTTGGCGCCACAATATCACGCACCTCCTGAGCGGGAGGCGAAGGTACTGACACGTGAGGAGAGTTAGTCGGCATAACTTCCCCCTCGTTGTCTGGTGATGATTTCTTTACATGTACAGATTGGCTTTTATTTAAAGTAGCATCAATGCAATTAGTACACAAATTTCTATTGGGCTCCACATTGGCCTTTAAACATAGTGAACAAAGAGATTCATCTGTGTCAGACATGTTTAAACAAACTAGCAATGAGACTAGCAAGCTTGGAAATACTTTTCTAAATAAATTTACAAGCAATATAAAAAACGCTACTGTGCCTTTAAGAAGCACAAAAAAAAACTGTCACAGTTGAAATAACAATGAACCAAAATAGTTATAGCAACCAATTTTTCACAGTAAATGTATTAAGTTAGCAAAGGATTGCACCCACCAGCAAATGGATGATTAACCCCTTAATACCCAAAAAAACGGATAACAATTTAATATTAACGTTTTTATCACAGTCAAAACACACTGTCACAGGTCTGCTGTGAGTGATTACCTCCCTCAAAACTAGTTTTGGAGACCCCTGAGCTCTGTAGAGACGTCCTGGATCATGGAGGAAGAAATAGGAAGACTGTGACTAAATTTTTACTGCGCAATAAAGCGCTAAAATAGGCCCCTTCCACTCATATTACAACAGTGGGGAAGCTCAGTAAACTGTTTTTATTCAGAAACAAACGACAGCCATGTGGTAAAAATCATGCCCATAAAGTTTTATCACCAAGTACCTCAGAAAAAACGATTAACATGCCAGTAAACGTTTTAAAAATGAAAATTATGAAATGTTATTAATAAGCCTGCTGCTAGTCGCTTTCACTGCAGTGCAGGCTCAAATATTACTTTAATATAGACAGTATTTTCTTAGTGAAAATCCATTACCCAGAATTACCTCAGAGTATACATACATACATATCAGCCTGATACCAGTCGCTACTACTGCATTTAAGGCTGCACTTACATTACATCGGTATTAGCAGTATTTTCTCAGTCAATTCCATTCCTTAGAAAATAATATACTGCAACATACCTCCTTGCAGGTGGGCCCTGCCTGCTATCCCCTGTTCTGAAGTTACTTCACTCCTCAGAATGGCCGAGAACAGCAAGTGGATCTTAGTTACGACCGCTAAGATCATAGACAAACTCAGGTAGATTCTTCTTCTAATGCTGCCTGAGAAGAAACAACACACTCCGGTGCCGTTTAAAATAACAAACTTTTGATTGAAGAAATAAAAACTAAGTTTAACACACCACAGTCCTCTCACACGTCCTATCTATTAGTTAGGTGCAAGAGAATGACTGGGTATGACGTAGAGGGGAGGAGCTGTATAGCAGCTCTGCTTGGGTGATCCTCTTGCACTTCCTGTTAGGGAGGAGATATAATCCCATAAGTAATGGATGACCCGTGGACTGACTACACTTAACAGGAGAAAACCTAATTTATGTAAGAACTTACCTGATAAATTCATTTCTTTCATATTAGCAAGAGTCCATGAGCTAGTGACGTATGGGATATACATTCCTACCAGGAGGGGCAAAGTTTCCCAAACCTCAAAATGCCTATAAATACACCCCTCACCACACCCACAAATCAGTTTAACAAATAGCCAAGAAGTGGGGTGATAAGAAAAAAGTGTGAAAGCATAAAAAATAAGGAATTGGAATAATTGTGCTTTATACAAAAAAATCATAACCACCTCAAAAAGGGTGGGCCTCATGGACTCTTGCTAATATGAAAGAAATGAATTTATCAGGTAAGTTCTTGCATAAATTATGTTTTCTTTCATGTAATTAGCAAGAGTCCATGAGCTAGTGACGTATGGGATAATGAATACCCAAGATGTGGATCTTCCACGCAAGAGTCACTAGAGAGGGAGGGATAAAATAAAGACAGCCAATTCCGCTGAAAAATAATCCACACCCCAAAACAAAGTTTAAATCTTATAATGAAAAAAAACTGAAATTATAAGCAGAAGAATCAAACTAAAACAGCTGCCTGAAGTACTTTTCTACCAAAGACTGCTTCAGAAGAAGAAAACACATCAAAATGATAGAATTTAGTAAAAGTATGCAAAGAAGACCAAGTTGCTGCTTTGCAAATCTGATCAACCGAAGCTTCATTCCTAAATGCCAAGGAAGTAGAGACTGACCTAGTCGAATGAGCTGTAATCCTTTGAGACGGAGTTCTACCCGACAACATAAGCATGATGAATCAAAGACTTTAACCAAGATGCCAAAGAAATGGCAGAAGCCTTCTGACCTTTCCTAGAACCAGAAAAGATAACAAATAGACTAGAAGTCTTTCGGAAATTTTTAGTAGCTTAAATATAATATTTCAAAGCTCTAACTACATCCAAAGAATGCAATGATCTTTCCTTAGAGTTCTTAGGATTAGGACACAATGAAGGAACCACAATTTCTCTACTAATGTTGTTAGAATTCACAACCTTAGGTAAAAATTTAAATGAAGTTCGCAACACCGCCTTATCCTGATGAAAAATCAGAAAAGGATACTCACAAGAAAGAGCAGATAATTCAGAAACTCTTCTAGCAGAAGAGATGGCCAAAAGAAACAAAACTTTCCAAGAAAGTAATTTAATATCCAGCGAATGCATAGGTTCAAACGGCGGAGCTTGAAGAGCCCCCAGAACCAAATTCAAACTCCAAGGAGGAGAAATTGACTTAATGACAGGTTTTATACGAACCAGAGCCTGAACAAAACAATGAATATCAGGAAGATTAGCAATCTTTCTGTGAAAAAGAACAGAAAGAGCAGATATTTGTCCTTTCAAGGAACTTGCAGACAAACCTTATCCAAACCATCCTGAAGAAACTGTAAAATTCTAGGAATTCTAAAAGAATGCCAAGAAAAATGATGAGATGAACACCAAGAAATGTAAGCCTTCCAGACTCGATAATATATCTTCCTAGATACAGATTTACGAGCCTGTAACATAGTATTAATTACGGAGTCAGAGAAACCTCTATGACTGAGAATCAAGCGTTCAATCTCCATACCTTCAAATTTAAGGATTTGAGATCCTGATTGAAAAAAGGACCTTGCGATAGAAGGTCTGGTCTTAACGGAAGAGTCCACGGTTGGCAAGCAGCCATCCGGACAAGATCCGCATACCAAAACCTGTGAGGCCATGCTGGAGCCACCAGCAGAACAAACGAATGCTCCTTTAGAATCTTGGAAATCACTCTTGGAAGAAGAACTAGAGGCGGAAAGATATAGGCAGGATGATACTTCCAAGGAAGTGACAATGCATCCACTGCTTCCGCCTGAGGATCCCTGGATCTAAACAGATACCTGGGAAGCTTCTTGTTTAGATGAGAAGCCATCAGATCTATTTCTGGAAGTCCCCACATTTGGACAATCTGACGAAATACCTCTGGGTGAAGAGACCATTCGCCCGGGTGTAATGTTTGGCGACTGAGATAATCCTCTTCCCAATTGTCTATACCTGGGATATGAACCGCAGAAATTAGACAGGAGCTGGATTCCGCCCATACAAGTATTCGAGATACTCTTCATAGCCAGAGGACTGTGAGTCACTCCTTGATGATTGACATATGCCACGGTTGTGACATTGTCCGCCTGAAAACAAATGAACGACTCTCTCTTTAGAAGAGGCCACGACTGAAGAGCTCTGAAAATCGCACGGAGTTCCAAAATGTTGATTGGTAATCTCGCCTCCTGAGATTCCCAAACCCCTTGTGCTGTCACAGACCCCCATACAGCTCCCCAACCTGTCAGACTTGCATCTGTTGAGATCACAGTCCAGGTCGGAAGAACAAAAGAAGCCCCCTGAACTAAACGATGGTGGTCTGTCCACAGCGTCAGAGTGTCGTACAATCGGTTTTAAAGATATTAATTATGATATCTTTGTATAATCCCTGCACCACTGGTTCAGCATACAGAGTTGAAGAGGTCGCATGTGAAAACGAGCAAAGGGGATCGCGTCCGATGCAGCAGTCATAAGACCTAGAATTTCCATGCATAAGGCTACCGAAGGGAAAGATTGAGACTGAAGGTTTCGACAAGCTGAAACAAATTTCAGACGTCTCTTTTCCGTCAGCGACAGAGTCATGGACACTGAATCTATCTGGAAACCTAAAAAGGTTACCCTTGTCTGAGGAATCAACGAACTCTTTGGTAAATTGATCCTCCAACCATGTTCTCGAAGAAACGATACAAGTCGATTCGTATGAGATTCTGCTAAATGTGAAGACTGAGAAAGTACCAAGATATCGTCCAAATAAGGAAATAACACAATACCCTGTTCTCTGATTACAGATAGAAGGGCACCGAGAACCTTTGTAAAAATCCTTGGAGCTGTTGCTAGGCCAAACGGCAGAGCCACAAACTGGTAATGCTTGTCTAGAAAAGAGAGTCTCAGAAACTGATAGTGATCTGGATGAATCGGAATATGGAGATATGCATCTTGTAAATCTATTGTGGACATATAATGCCCTTGCTGAACAAAAGGCAGAATAGTCCTTATAGTTACCATTTTGAATGTTGGTATCCTTACATAAGGATTCAATATTTTTAAATACAGAACTGGTCTGAAGGAATTCTCCTTCTTTGGTACAATGAAGAGATTTTAGTAAAACCCCAGCCCCTGTTCCAAAACTGGAACTGACACAATTACTCCAGCCAACTCTAGATCTGAAACACATTTCAGAAATGCTTGAGCCTTCACTGGATTTATTGGGACACGGGAAAGAAAAAATCTTCTTGCAGGAGACCTTATCTTGAAGCCTATTCTGTACCCTTGTGAAACAATATTCTGAATCCAAAGATTGTGAATCGAATTGATCCAAATTTCTTTGAAAAATCGTAATCTGCCCCCTACCAGCTGGGCTGGAATGAGGGCCGCACCTTCATGTGGACTTGGGAGCTGACTTTGGCTTTCTAAAAGGCTTAGATTTATTCCAGACTGGAGATGGTTTCCAAACTGATACCGCTCCTGTAGGGGAAGGATCAGGTTTTTGTTCCTTATTGTGACGAAAGGAACGAAAACGATTAGCAGACCTAAATTTACCTTTAGATTTTTTATCTTGTGGTAAAAAAGTTCCTTTCCCCCCAGTAACAGTTGAAATAATAGAATCCAACTGAGAACCAAATAATTTATTACCCTGGGTCAATCTGAGACATCTTGCAATATGTAATAGAAAAAACAACATATAAAGCAAAATTGATCAAATTCCTTAAATGACAGTTTCAGGAATGGGAAAAAATGCCAATGAACAAGCTTCTAGCAACCAGAAGCAAATAAGCAATGAGACTTAAATAATATGGAGACAATAATGATGCCCATATTTTTTGGCGCCAAAAAAAGACGCCCACATTATTTGGCGCCTAAATGCTTTAAGCGCCAAAAATGACGCCACATCCGGTGACGCCGACATTTTTGGGGCAAAAAAAGTCAAAAAAATTACGCAACTTCCGGCGACAAGTATGACGCCGGAAATGACAAAGAAATTTTTTTGCGCCAAAAAAGTCTGCGCCAAAAATGACGCAATAAAAAAAATAATTTATGTAAGAACTTACCTGATAAATTCATTTCTTTCATATTAGCAAGAGTCCATGAGCTAGTGACGTATGGGATATACATTCCTACCAGGAGGGGCAAAGTTTCCCAAACCTTAAATGCCTATAAATACACCCCTCACCACACCCACAATTCAGTTTAACGAATAGCCAAGAAGTGGGGTGATAAAGGGGCGAAAGCATCAAAAAATAAGGAATTGGAATAATTGTGCTTTATACAAAAAATTCATAACCACCACAAGAAAAGGGTGGGCCTCATGGACTCTTGCTAATATGAAAGAAATGAATTTATCAGGTAAGTTCTTACATAAATTATGTTTTCTTTCATGTAATTAGCAAGAGTCCATGAGCTAGTGACGTATGGGATAATGACTACCCAAGATGTGGATCTTCCACGCAAGAGTCACTAGAGAGGGAGGGATAAAATAAAGACAGCCAATTCCGCTGAAAATAATCCACACCCAAAATAAAGATTAAATCTTATAATGAAAAAAACTGAAATTATAAGCAGAAGAATCAAACTGAAACAGCTGCCTGAAGTACTTTTCTACCAAAAACTGCTTCAGAAGAAGAAAAAACATCAAATGGTAGAATTTAGTAAAAGTATGCAAAGAAGACCAAGTTGCTGCTTTGCAAATCTGATCAACCGAATCTTCATTCCTAAACGCCCAGGAAGTAGAAACTGACCTAGTAGAATGAGCTGTAATCCTTTGAGGCGGAGTTATACCTGACTCGACATAAGCATGATGAATTAAAGATATCAACCAAGATGCCAAAGAAATGGCAGAGGCCATCTGACCTTTCCTAGAACCGGAAAAGATAACAAATAGACTAGAAGTCTTCCGGAAATTCTTAGTAGCTTCAACATAATATTTCAAAGCTCTAACTACATCCAAAGAATGCAAAGATCTCTCCTTAGAATTCTTAGGATTAGGACACAATGAAGGAACCACAATTTCTCTACTAATGTTGTTAGAATTCACAACCTTAGGTAAAAATTGAAAAGAAGTTCGCAACACCGCCTTATCCTGATGAAAAATCAGAAAAGGAGACTCACAAGAAAGAGCAGATAATTCAGAAACTCTTCTAGCAGAAGAGATGGCCAAAAGAAACAAAACTTTCCAAGAAAGTAATTTAATGTCCAGTGAATGCATAGATTCAAACGGAGGAGCTTGAAGAGCCCCCAGAACCAAATTCAAACTCCAAGGAGGAGAAATTGACTGAATAACAGGTTTTATACGAACCAAAGTTTGTACAAAACAATGAATATCAGGAAAATTAGCAATCTTTCTGTGAAAAAGAACAGATAGAGCAGAGATTTGTCCTTTCAAGGAACTTGCAGACAAACCTTATCCAAACCATCCTGAAGAATCTGTAAAATTCTCGGAATTCTAAAAGAATGCGAGGAAAAATGATGAGAAAAACACCAAGAAATGTAAGTCTTCCAGACTCGATAATATATCTTCCTAGATACAGATTTACGAGCCTGTAACATAGTATTAATCACAGAGTCAGAGAAACCTCTTTGACTAAGAAACAAGCGTTCAATCTCCATACCTTCAAATTTAAGGATTTGAGAACCTGATGGAAAAAAAGGACCTTGTGACAGAAGGTCTGGTCTTAATGGAAGAGTCCACGGTTGGCAAGAGGCCATCCGGACAAGATCCGCATAAAAAAACCTGTGAGGCCATGCTGGAGCCACCAGCAGAACAAACGAGCATACCTTCAGAATCTTGGAGATTTCTCTTGGAAGAAGAAATAGAGACGGAAAGATATAGGCAGGATGATACTTCCAAGGAAGTGACAATGCATCCACTGCTTCTGCCTGAGGATCCCTGGATCTGGACAGATACCTGGGAAGTTTCTTGTTTAGATGAGAAGCCATCAGATCTATTTATGGAAGTCCCCACATTTGAACAATCTGAAGAAATACCTCTGGGTGAAGAGACCATTCGCCCGGATGTAACGTTTGGCGACTGAGATAATCCACTTCCCAATTGTCTATACCTGGGATATGAACCGCAGAAATTAGACAGGAGCTGGATTCCGCCCATACCAGTATTCGAGATACTTCTTTCATAGCCAGAGGACTGTAAGTCCCTCCTTGATGATAGATATATGCCACAGTTGTGACATTGTCTGTCTAAAAACAAATGAACGATTCTCTCTTTAGAAGAGGCCATGACTGAAGAGCTCTGAAAATTGCACGGAGTTCCAAAATATAGATTGGTAATCTCACTTCCTGAGATCCCCAAACCCCTTGTGCTGTCAGAGACCCCCAAACAGCTCCCCAACCTGTCAGACTTGCATCTGTTGAAATCACAGTCCAGGTCGGAAGAACAAAAGAAGCCCCCTGAACTAAACAATGGTGATCTGTCCACCACGTCAGAGAGTGTCGAACAATCGGTTTTAAAGATATTAATTGAGATATCTTTGTATAATCCCTGCACCACTGGTTCAGCATACAGAGCTGAAGAGCTCGCATGTGAAAACGAGCAAAGGGGATCGCGTCCAATGCAGCAGTCATAAGACCTAGAATTTCCATGCATAAGGCTACCGAAGGGAAAGATTGAGACTGAAGGTTTCGATAAGCTGAAAACAATTTCAGACGCCTCTTGTCCGTCAGAGACAGAATCAAGAACACTGAATCTATCAGGAAACCTAAAAAGGTTACCCTTGTCTGAGGAATCAAACAAACTTTTTGGTAAATTGATCCTCCAACCATGTTCTTGAAGAAACAACACTTATAAAAGACTGGAAAGGTTATTTCTAGTGAAAATGAGCAAAGGGAATTGAATCCAATGCTGTGGCCATAAGACCTAAAACTTCTATGCATATATAGCAACTGAAGGAAATAATAGAGACTAGAGGTACCGATAGACGGAACCCAATAACATTATCCCTTGTCTGATAGAGACAAGGACAGCGACACAAACTATCTGGAAACCTAAAAAAGGTGACCCTTGTGTGAGGAATCAAGAGCTTTTGAAAAGAAGATCCTCTAACTATGTCCTGAAGAGTAAGTGAATCATATGCGATTCCGCATCGTCAGAAAATAATCTGAATTAAAACAGAAAAATGAAAATATGCATTTATTGTATATAATGAAAACAAATAATGCTATCAATGACCATAAAAAGGCAAAATAGTTTGAATAAAACTCCAAAACCCGGTTCCTCAAAAGGAACTGGAAGAAATACCCCAGAAGATTCCAGGTCTGAGCAGCGTTTGAACCCCAGGGGTGCCCAGCCATGCTTCAACAGTACCCAAAATATATAGGACAGAAACACACTTAAAGAAAGTGTTAGCCTTACTGGAATAAAATCAAAGAAATTTGGACAAAATAAATTTCAAAGAAGCCTTAACCTGCCCCTTACCAGCCAAGCTGGAATACGGCACGTACATCGCAAAATTAGGGAGCTGATTTCGAACTCCAATTATAGACATGTTACTTGGGAAAGAACTCAGGAATTTGTTCCTTAATAAGAACAACCAAACCAGTATAAGCTTAAAGTTTTAGTCTTAGAACTCAACCTTGAAGCCCAGAGTAACAGTTAAGAATTGAATCCAATTATAAAACAAATAATTGATTATCTTAGAACAAAAGAAATATGGATTTATTTTTTTAAAAAAAAATCACAAAATTCTTCTAGCTAAAAAAGCTAAAGACATAGATTAACCCTCATTTGCGAAAATATTCAATAAAATGAAGACACAAATGAAATTATTAGCATGATAGTCCAGTTTAAAGAACCAGCCAATACAGTGGACTTGCATAATCAATAAATGCAAAACAACAAGATAAATGCAACAGCACCTAGTCTAGTAAATGTTGTCTCTTTAACAATGCTAAAATAAATCATAATCTGATACTTGATCTTAAAGTAAACAGAGAAAATGAAGCAATTGCAATATCCAAATAAATCACAGGACCAAAAAAAGTACCTGAAACTAAATAATTTTCCATAAATAAGATACAACTATCTAAAGGAAAATAAATACTATTTTGCTATAGAAACAATAGCATAACTAGTAGAAGTAGAGATAGCCCCAATAAATTGGAGAACCCTCCAAATTGAGTTTAACTGCTGGCAAAGAATATAGTTTAAAACCTTTGAAGAAGGAATAAAAGAAAATTCTCAGCCTATTCCATTCCCTAGTATGGGGAATTGGAAAGAAAACCTCTGAAAACACAGAAGAAATAAATAGGCAGAAATAATGTCAGCTAGTCTTAAAGAACTAGTTACCTTAATATCCAAAATAATCAACACCTTTTCAACAAAGAACAAATGTACTTTAATAATAGAAAAATAATAAAAAAGTAGATTTGTTAGTGTCAATATCTGATGAAGAAAATTTCTGAAAGAGAAAAAAACATCATCAGAGAAGGATAAATCAGTATGTTGTTGGTCATTTGAAACTTCAATAATTAAAAAAGAAGTGAAAAAGACCTAAAAATTTTATTAGAAGGCACGAAGTCAGACAAAGCCTTTAACATAGAATCAGAAAAATATTTCTTTTAAGTCTTTTAAATATTTCTTGTAAGAAAAGAAAATATATAAAGCATAAATACTAATGGATTCCGCATGCAAAAGTATAACATAATAACTTATTACAAACCATAGCTAAAGATAAACATTTATAACATTTAAAATAAATGAACTTAGCTTTGGTAGAACTGAAACTCATTTAAGCGTTTTTCCAGAAGTGGCTTCTGATTCAGAGTCCACCTGAGACATCTTGCAATATGTAATAGAAAAAACAACATATAAAGCAAAATTGATCAAATTCCTTAAATGACAGTTTCAGGAATGGGGGAAAAAATGCCAATGAACAAGCTTCTAGCAACCAGAAGCAATAAAAAATGAGACTTAAATATTGTGGAGACAACAATGACGCTCAAATTTTTTAGCGCTAAAAAAGCCGCCCAACAAAGCCGCCCACATCCGGTAACGCCGACATTTTTTGGCGCAAAAACGTCAAACAAATGACACAACTTCCGGCGACACGTATGACGCCGGAAATGACAAGAAAATTTTTGCGCCAAGAAAGTCCGCGCCAAGAATGACGCAATAAAATGAAGCATTTTCAGCCCCCGCGAGCCTAACAGCCCACAGGAAAAAAAGTCAAATTTTAAGGTAAGAAAAAATTGAATTATTCATATGCATTATCTCAAATATGAAACTGACTATCTGAAAATAAGGAATGTTGAACATCCTGAATCAAGGCAAATAAATGTTTAAACACATATATTTAGAACTTTATATAAAAGTGCCCAACCATAGCTTAGAGTGTCACAGAAAATAAGACTTACTTACCCCAGGACACTCATCTACATGTAGTAGAAAGCCAAACCAGTACTGAAACGAGAATCAGTAGAGGTAATGGTATATATAAGAGTATATCGTCGATCTGAAAAGGGAGGTAAGAGATTAATCTCTACGACCGATAACAGAGAACCTATGAAATAGACCCCGTAGAAGGAGATCATTGAATTCAAATAGGCAATACTCTCTTCACATCCCTCTGACATTCACTGCACGCTGAGAGGAAAACCAGGCTCCAACCTGCTGCGGAGCGCATATCAACGTAGAATCTAGCACAAACTTACTTCACCACCTCCACAGGAGGCAAAGTTTGTAAAACTGAATTGTGGGTGTGGTGAGGGGTGTATTTATAGGCATTTAAGGTTTGGGAAACTTTGCCCCTCCTGGTAGGAATGTATATCCCATACGTCACTAGCTCATGGACTCTTGCTAATTACATGAAAGAAAGAAGCATTTCAGCCCCCGCGAGCATAACAGCCCACAGGAAAAAAGTCAAATTTTAAGGTAAGAAAAATTGATTATTCATATACATTATCCCAAATAATGAAACTGACTGTCTGAAATAAGGAATGTTGAACATCCTGAATCAAGGCAAATAAATGTTTAAACACATATATTTAGAACTTTATATAAAAGTGCCCAACCATAGCTTAGAGTGTCACAAAAATAAGACTTACTTACCCCAGGACACTCATCTACATGTAGTAGAAAGCCAAACCAGTACTGAAACGAGAATCAGTAGAGGTAATGGTATATATAAGAGTATATCGTCGATCTGAAAAGGGAGGTAAGAGATGAATCTCTATGACCGATAACAGAGAACCTATGAAATAGACCCCGTAGAAGGAGATCATTGAATTCAAATAGGCAATACTCTCTTCGCATCCCTCTGACATTCACTGCACACTGAGAGGAAAACAGGGCTCCAGCCTGCTGCGAAGCGCATATCAACGAAGAATCTAGCACAAACTTACTTCACCACCTCCATGGGAGGCAAAGTTTGTAAAACTGATTTGTGGGTGTGGTGAGGGGTGTATTTATAGGCATTTTGAGGTTTGGGAAACTTTGCCCCTCCTGGTAGGAATGTATATCCCATACGTCACTAGCTCATGGACTCTTGCTAATTACATGAAAGAAATAGTATATACTAAAATCAATTGGAATGCAATAACCTCGTACCTTTTAATACCTGCAGAACCCCTTTTATATATTGCTTCACACCACTCAATCCATTATGAGAATCCTCATTAGCGAGTCCCATTAGTTATGGCCGTATTGGTGATAATACATATGGTTTGACAATGATTTAGATGTTCAATACGTGTTGCTGTACAATGCAAATGCCAGTAGTGTCTGTGATCAAATAACTGATCTCCACTGTTGTGCGTAATAGCAAGTAAAAACCGGCTAAGTAGACACTTGTTTAAATTCACTGTTTAAACCCAATTAGTATTCCTGAACTGGAAATGTTTGTCCAGGAATGCGAACCTCAGACACTGAAAATGATCGTTGAGGATCGGGACATGAAGGTATGCATCCTTTAAGTCGATTGTGGTCATTAACTGTCCCTCCTAGATCAAGGGAAGGATGGACCCCTTTTAAAGGAGGGGACCCTGAGAAACTTGAGACATTTTAAGTCTAGAATAGGGCAGTAATTTCCCTCCTTTTTGGGAACTACGTCCCTCATCAGAACGTCCCGTTCTGATGAGGACACCTGGACGATTACTCCCAAGGAGAGGAGATCCCAAACGCAGTCTAAAAAGGCTGCTCTTTTCTCTGGTCTTGTAGATAATCTTGAGAGAATAAACCAGCCCCTTGGAGGACGAGATTTGAACCCTATCTTGTATCCCTGGGAAACAATGTCTAACACCCAGGGATCCTGAACGTCTTGGACCCAAGCCTCTAGGAAGAAAGACAGTTTGCCCCTACTCGATCCGGTCCCTACTCGATCCGATAAGGGGCCGGCCCATCACGCAGATGTTATCTGTAGTTTTCTTGGCCTGTTTGGACTTGTCCCAGGACTGGTTAGGCTTCCAAGTACAGTAGACTGTTCAGGTTTGGAGGAGGACTGAGTCCGCTGAGTTTTGTCTGAACGAAAATTAGAGGATTGGGGACTCTTAGATCTCACCTTCTTATCCTGGGGAAGGAAAGCACCATTCCCTCCTGTTACTGTGGAGATGGAGTCCAGGCCTGGCCCAAACAAAATCTTCCCCTTGAATGGTAAGGAAAGAAGTCGTCTTAGAAACTATATCTGCGGACCAAGACTTTAACCAAAGAGCTCTACACAACAAAACCTGAAGCCTTAGCATTCAGATGGACAATTTGCATATTAGCATCACAAATAAATAAAGGAGTTGGCTATCTTGAGAGCCTTATCCTGTCCTGTATATCCTCCATGGGGGATTCAACTTCAATTAGTTCTGACAACAAATAACACTAGTAGGTAGCAGCACCTGCGACTGCTGCCACAGCAGCTGCCGGCTGAAAAAGAAGGCCCATATGTTGAAACATTTTTCTTAGATAGCCTTCCAGCTTCCTGTCCAGGGGATCTATAAGAGAGGAGCTATCCTCTAGAGCAGTGTTTTCCAAACTGTGTGTCGGGACACACTAGTGTGTCGGCAGCAGTGTGTAGGTGTGTCCCTGCTTCAGCACAATTTTTTTTTTTTTTGTTTCTGACTTTCCGCCTGCCTGCTACGCATATCACATGGTTGACACGTGATTGATACCTAGGGGGACACAGATCATCTTAACCTATTAGCGCAGCACAGCGGGAACTGAAACTATTCCCATTGGCGGCACATTGGCCCCTGACTGCATGTGTAGTCTCCTCAATCGGCTTGTGACTACATGTGTAGTCAGTGAGTGGGACAACAGTGTGTTTGTAGTCAGTCGGATTCACAGAGCTCTGAGGGCGGTAGCTTAAACGCTGAGCTGAAGTCAGAAGTCAAAGTGTTGTTTTTTTTGCAGCTAGCTCCCAGTAGTGCATTGCTGCTCCTGCTCTTGATATATGGATAGGAAGTGGAAGCTTAAGAAATGCTTGATGATGAAATGCGAGTGTCTTTATCTAATATTCCACCAAATATTCAGAAACTGTGTTCATCCCATCAACCTCATACATCACATTAAAATAGTAAGTAGCTATTGGTGGTATTAAACTTTTTTTTAATTCTTGCACATACATACTGTTACTTGTAAATACATTTCATTATTATATGATTCATGTATGTCTCCGTATCTCTTAAAACAAGTTAGTTTAACCTCCTGTGTGCTAGTACAACTGAATTACTGTGTCGCGAAATGATGTAGGTCTAAAAAGTGCGTCACCAACATAAAAAGTTTGGAAAGCTCTGCTCTAGAGGGATAGAAGTAAGCTTGGCAAGAGTAGAAATGGCCCCATCTACCGTAGGGATAGAGTTCCATAACTAGACCGGCAACAGCTTCTTTAAAGTTTGAAGAAGGGGAGAAAGGAGTTCCAATCTTTTCCCACTCTCTTGAAATAATTTTCGCCATTCATACAGGTACCGGAAGGTTTCAGGAACCTTCTTCTCCTCATAGACCCT
This sequence comes from Bombina bombina, assembly GCF_027579735.1. Taxonomy (NCBI): domain Eukaryota; kingdom Metazoa; phylum Chordata; class Amphibia; order Anura; family Bombinatoridae; genus Bombina; species Bombina bombina. Next base: position 1,411,134,470 of record NC_069500.1, read on the forward strand.
ATCTAATTTAGGGATAATTGGTTCATCAGGAAGATTAGTGTCCGGAACCTCTAGGGTAGACAATACTTCCATCAAAAGAAGGCGAAGGTGCTCAACTTTAAACCTAAAATTTGGTTCCTTGGAAGTAGGGGGATTTAGTTTCAGATACCTCTGACTCCGAAAGCTCACCCTCAGATGCAACGAGGTTAGATCATACTTAGAAAGGTGAGACAAGCTAGCCAACTCAGACTGAATAGAGGTATTAACCCCCAAGTCAGTGGAACTATGCTTAACCTTTCTCTTACGTTTTCCAGAGACAGGAAAAGCCTTTAATGCAGTTGATACCGCAGACTGAAGCTGTGAAATAAAATCTGCTGGAAAAAAATTACTTCCAGACGGAGAAAAAGGTGTGCCACGGGGCACTGCCTGTGTCATAGGGTTAAAAGGGGACTGCGGATGCAGAATAGGCATCTCATGGACAACGGAGTCCTGAGAGGAAGAAGGCTCAGAGCGCATAAAAGTACCAGGGCATAAACCAGATTTAGACCCCTTCTTGGTCTTTAACACAGAACATAAGCAGATAGAATAGAATTGTGCAGGACATCATAGTCTCCTCACAATACAAGCATGCATTTGTTACAGTGATCACTGAAACAGAACCCTCTGAAAGGTTAATATCATAATCCTCCATAGCGGATAATGTTCTCAATAGTTAGTGAAAAAATAAACCTTTTAGCGTGGCACCTCTACCCTCAGTACTCACCACCTCCTAGCTAGACAAGCTTAACCGAAATGAAGTCGGACCTCTGTTTGCTGATCACTGTGCAGTAGCAAACTTCTGACCAGGCTCAGTGAAAAACTGTGCCCTTGTCACATGGTACACATCTAGAGACAGCCCCCAGCTAGAAGAGAAACCGCACAAAGCTGAGTATCAGCTGCGTAGCGGTATAATGACCCCAGTAGGAAATTCTTCCAAACTGCCCTGCATCATCCATGTGTGTCCTCATGAGCCATAAAAAACCCTTACACTCATGCTCCGATTGGCAAAGAGCTAACATCACATAAAAATTAGCCCCAACTGCACAATAAAATAACCTCCTTCTATAAAGGTATTTAGATATCCCCATATCCGGAAGAGGAATAAAAAGGCTTACTGTATCTCGAATGCTCAGAGGACAAAATAGCAGAGCAACAGATCTCAGATCCTGCTCCAACACCAGACCAGCCCAAGCGACAGACATGTCTGATATACAGGGGACAGAAGACCCAACCACAAGCCTCCAAAGAATGGAAGAAAAAAGGGGGGGCTCACCCATCCCAACAGAGCTCGGGTGCCAACCCAATTCGCTCCTCCAAAATAAGGCACTCCCAAGGTGAACCCCCTAGGACCTGGAACAGAGAAAAGTGCAATAGATCCGTAGGAAGACCTGTCACAACTCTTAGACAGTCTCTACGTAGAGAGATCAATTTCCAACAGGTGGAACAGAGCCCACAGAGCAGCAGATGCTGTCCCTTACAGAAATAAGCCACCTGATCCAACCTCTATCTATTGGGTACTTATAGAGTGCAAACTATTCACCCATGAGGGTCTCAGGGCGCTAAGGGAAAGCGGATAGGAGGGGGAGGAGGGGATGGGCGTTCAGTCGAAGAGCCAGGTTTTGAGGTCCTTTCTGCAATTTGTAAGGGAGGTGGTTGGCCGATCGGAGTTGTCTGGCTGGGGTGTAGAAATTTACGCGGTGGTCGATGTATTCGGATCCAATGTTGTGTAGGGCCTTGAACGCGTGGGTAAAGAGCTTGAAGGCGATTCTCTTGTTGATGGGGAGCCAGTGAAGGTTCCTTAGGTGTTCGGTGATGTGGCAATGGAAAGGGATGTCGAGGATGAGTCTGGCTGAGGCGTTCTGGATACGTTGGAGTCTCTTTTGGAGTTTGATGGTGGAGCCAGCATAAAGTGCGTTGCCATAGTCCAACCGGCTGCTGACGAGGGCGTGGGTGACTGTTTTCTTGGTTTTGGTAGAGATCCACTTGAAAAAATTTCGTAGCAGGTGGAAAGTGTGGAAGCATGTTGAGGTGATGGCATTGATTTGTTGGTTCATGGAGAGTGAGGAGTACAGGATGAAGCCTAGATTTCGTGCGTTGGTCGGTTGGGGTTAGAGGGTGACCGAGTGCTGTGTGCCACCTGGAGTCGTCCCATGCGGATTTATTGGGTCCGAGGAGGACGACTTTGGTTTTGTCTGTGCTTAGTTTGAGCCGGTTGTCATTCATCCAGGCGGCGACTGCTGTCAGGTCTTTGTGGACATTCTTTTTGGCAGTGTGGGATCTCAGGTGAGATGATTAACTGGTTGTCGTAGGCGTAGGAGACGATGTTGAGGTTGTAGCGTCAGACGATGGCGGCGAGAGAGACCATGTAGATGTTGAAGAGGGTGGGGCTCAGTTAAGAGCCTTGCGGTACACCGCAGTTGACTGCTGTGGGTTTGGAGGAGTAAGGCGGGAGTCTGACTTACTGGGTCCTGCCCGTGAGGAAGGAGGTGATCCATTCCAGGGATTTGCTGCGGATGTCGTGTAGGCGGCTGCGGAGGGTGTTGTGGTCGACAGTGTCGAAAGCTGCTGAGAGGTCTAGGAGGATGAGGGCGGCGGTTTCTCCTTGGTCGAGCATGGCGCGCATGTCGTCTGTGGCGGCGAGGAGGGCAGTCTCGGTGCTGTTGCTGCTTCTGAAACCGGATTGGGAGTGGTTGGCCTCAATGTGGTCAATAAGTTGCAAGTTGATGGACTTCCCTATGACTTTGGCCGGGAAGCGGAGTAGAGAGATGGGGCGGTAGTTATTCGGGTCCGTGGGGTCTGCCGAGGCCTTCTTCAGCAGGCGTTTCAGTTCTGCATGCTTCCAGACATCTGGGAAGGTGCCGGTTTCAATGGAGCAGTTGATGGTGCAGTGGAGTTCAGGGGCGATGGTGTTGCTTGCCCACAGGGCAGGACAAAGACCCTCCAGAGAGAGAAAACCCCAACTCATAAGGAAGATAAACTATGCCCTTCCACAGGTAAGGGCACAGATAAGAACAGCGTACATGTCCACAAGACATGAAGCCAAAAGAGAAGAGAACACCCTTAGCCGGAGGTCAACCCCTCCCCAGCAAGATATTAGGCCCCTAGCAAAAAGCTTGGAAAAAGAGACACCTATCACCCCTGATATGGAGACGACTAACTCCCGAAGGAAGACAGAGCCTCACTGCCTTCACTTCCTAATTAAGCAACCAAAGCCGCCAAAAAAAACGGACGAAGTCCAGTAAGTCTCGACCCAAAGGAAGAGAACCTCTAAAGGGAACAAGTCTTAAAAGGACACTCCCAAAGAGACCATGAAAGGCAAAACCATAAGAACGGCGGTATGAAGGACCTAAATCCTCCAACCCACAACGGGAAGGAACACTCTAGTTCCCGAAAAATTCAGAAACGACTGAGCATGTCGCCGCAGATCTCAACAGAGTCCAGGCCCACTAGATTGAAAGGCAAATGAGGACTGAACCAATCCCCCATGCCTCTAAGCAAACACGGACCCTCAAGTCCTATCAGGATGCTAGTTGAAGCTTGTAAAATAAAACAAGACAACCACACAAATCACATTGTGATCACTAGGCTCCTTCACCGGACCAACCGGACATATAAAAGGTGCCACGTGTCTGAACTAGGCCTCAAAGACAGAAGAATTTGTACCCAGTCAGGACCAGCCTGAAACCAAGGGCCCCAGCACTGTCAAGGCCACATTGAGTCTCCCCAATGATGGAGGGATAAAGAACAGACAGCCCTTTGTAAACAGTGCGACCACAAAGTCGCGAGTATCAATTCCAGAGAGGAAAGTTCCCAAAGGAAACATCACACCACAACATGAGTTTCCAAATAAAAATCATCCTCACCGGATGAAAATAAAAGAGAAGGCAACCCGTAGGTTATCGCCCAGGAAGAACGGACAAATCCGCAGGACCAGCCCAACAGGGGTCCGAGACTTCCAAGCTCAGAACTGGAAAAGGATACACAAATAAAGACTATAAGAAGATTACTTCATCCCCTTATGTCTATGTATGCAAGCCAGTCGAAGAGTAAGACTGAGAATCCCCAGACCCATTAATAGTGGGATCCTCCAGCAATGGCAAAAACGTGCCTTAGTAGGACACGAGCAAAAGAGAGGGGGAGAGAGAGAGAGAGAGAGAGCGCAACAGAGAGGGGGAGAAGAGAGCAAGAGAGAGGGGGAGAAGAGAGCAACAGAGAGGGGGAAGAGAGCAACAGAGAGGGGGGAAGAGAGCAACAGAGAGGGGGAAGAGAGCAACAGAGAGGGGGAAGAGAGCAACAGTGAGGGGGAAGAGAGCAACAGTGAGGGGGAAGAGAGCAACAGTGAGGGGGAAGAGAGCAACAGTGAGGGGGAAGAGAGCAACAGTGAGGGGGAAGAGAGCAACAGTGAGGGGGAAGAGAGCAACAGTGAGGGGGAAGAGAGCAACAGTGAGGGGGAAGAGAGCAACAGTGAGGTGGAAGAGAGCAACAGTGAGGGGGAAGAGAGCAACAGTGAGGGGGAAGAGAGCAACAGTGAGGGGGAAGAGAGCAACAGTGAGGGGGAAGAGAGCAACAGTGAGGGGGAAGAGAGCAACAGTGAGGGGGAAGAGAGCAACAGTGAGGGGGAAGAGAGCAACAGTGAGGGGGAAGAGAGCAACAGAGAGGGGGAAGAGAGCAACAGTGAGGGGGAAGAGAGCAACAGTGAGGGGGAAGAGAGCAACAGTGAGGGGGAAGAGAGCAACAGTGAGGGGGAAGAGAGCAACAGTGAGGGGGAAGAGAGCAACAGTGAGGGGGAAGAGAGCAACAGTGAGGGGGAAGAGAGCAACAGTGAGGGGGAAGAGAGCAACAGAGAGGGGGAAGAGAGCAACAGAGAGGGGGAAGAGAGCAACAGAGAGGGGGAAGAGAGCAACAGAGAGGGGGAAGAGAGCAACAGAGAGGGGGAAGAGAGCAACAGAGAGGGGGAAGAGAGCAACAGAGAGGGGGAAGAGAGCAACAGAGAGGGGGAAGAGAGCAACAGAGAGGGGGAAGAGAGCAACAGAGAGGGGGAAGAGAGCAACAGAGAGGGGGAAGAGAGCAACAGAGAGGGGGAAGAGAGCAACAGAGAGGGGGAAGAGAGCAACAGAGAGGGGGAAGAGAGCAACAGAGAGGGGGAAGAGAGCAACAGAGAGGGGGAAGAGAGCAACAGTGAGGGGGAAGAGAGCAACAGAGAGGGGGAAGAGAGCAACAGAGAGGGGGAAGAGAGCAACAGAGAGGGGGAAGAGAGCAACAGAGAGGGGGAAGAGAGCAACAGAGAGGGGGAAGAGAGCAACAGAGAGGGGGAAGAGAGCAACAGAGAGGGGGAAGAGAGCAACAGAGAGGGGGAAGAGAGCAACAGAGAGGGGGAAGAGAGCAACAGAGAGGGGGAAGAGAGCAACAGAGAGGGGGAAGAGAGCAACAGAGAGGGGGAAGAGAGCAACAGAGAGGGGGAAGAGAGCAACAGAGAGGGGGAAGAGAGCAACAGAGAGGGGGAAGAGAGCAACAGAGAGGGGGAAGAGAGCAACAGAGAGGGGGAAGAGAGCAACAGAGAGGGGGAAGAGAGCAACAGAGAGGGGGAAGAGAGCAACAGAGAGGGGGAAGAGAGCAACAGAGAGGGGGAAGAGAGCAACAGAGAGGGGGAAGAGAGCAACAGAGAGGGGGAAGAGAGCAACAGAGAGGGGGAAGAGAGCAACAGTGAGGGGGAAGAGAGCAACAGTGAGGGGGAAGAGAGCAACAGAGAGGGGGAAGAGAGCAACAGAGAGGGGGAAGAGAGCAACAGAGAGGGGGAAGAGAGCAACAGAGAGGGGGAAGAGAGCAACAGAGAGGGGGAAGAGAGCAACAGAGAGGGGGAAGAGAGCAACAGAGAGGGGGAAGAGAGCAACAGAGAGGGGGAAGAGAGCAACAGAGAGGGGGAAGAGAGCAACAGAGAGGGGGAAGAGAGCAACAGAGAGGGGGAAGAGAGCAACAGAGAGGGGGAAGAGAGCAACAGAGAGGGGGAAGAGAGCATCAGAGAGGGGGAAGAAAGCAACAGAGGGGGAAGAAAGCAACAGAGGGGGGGAAGAAAGCAACAGAGGGGGGGAAGAAAGCAACAGAGGGGGGGAAGAGAGAAAGAGAGGGGAAAGAGAGCAAAAGAGGGGAAAGAGAGCAAAAGAGGGAAAAGAGAGCAAAAGAGAGGGGGGAGAGAGCAAAAGAGAGGGGGGGAGAGAGCAAAAGAGAGGGGGGGAGAGAGCAAAAGAGAGGGGGGGAGAGAGCAAAAGAGAGGGGGGGGAGAGAGCAAAAGAGAGGGGGGGGAGAGAGCAAAAGAGAGGGGGGGAGAGAGCAAAAGAGAGGGGGGAGAGAGCAAAAGAGAGGGGGGAGAGAGCAAAAGAGAGGGGGGGAGAGAGCAAAAGAGAGGGGGGGGAGAGAGCAAAAGAGAGGGGGGGAGAGAGCAAAAGAGAGGGGGAGAGCAAAAGAGAGGGGGGGGAGCAAAAGAGAGGAGGGGGGGAGCAAAAGAGAGGGGGGAGAGCAAAAGAGAGGGGGGAGAGCAAAAGAGAGGGGGGAGAGCAAAAGAGAGGGGGGAGAGCAAAAGAGAGGGGGGAGAGCAAAAGAGAGGGGGGAGAGCAAAAGAGAGGGGGGAGAGCCCTCTTTTCTAATATGAGCGGCTCTTGCCAGCTGTGTTCCTTTTTTCCCTATTTTTACTTTGACCCAAGAAAACAAAATTTATGCTTACCTGATAAATTTCTTGTGTATCAAGTCCACGGGTTCATCCATTACTTGTGGGATATTCTCCTTCCCAACAGGAAGTTGCAAAGAGGACACCCACAGCAGAGCTGTCTATATAGCTCCTCCCCTAACCCCCACCTCCAGTCATTCGACCGAAGACAAGTAAGAAAAAGGAGAAACTATAGGGTGCAGTGGTGACTGTAGTTTTAAAAATAAAAACACCTGCCTTAAAGTGACAGGGCGGGCCGTGGACTGGATACACCACAAGAGAAAGAAATTTATCAGGTAAGCATAAATTTTGTTTTCTCTTGTAAGGTGTATCCAGTCCACGGGTACATCCATTACTTGTGGGATACCAATACCAAAGCTTTAGGGCACGGATGAAGGGAGGGACAAGGCAGGAACTTAAACGGAAGGCACCACTGCCTGCAAGACCTTTATCCCAAAAATAGCCTCCAAGGAAGCAAAAGTATCAAATTTGTAGAATTTAGAAAAGTATGAAGCGAAGACCAAGTCACCGCCTTACAAATCTGTTCAACAGAGGCCTCATGTTTAAAAGCCCAAGTGGAAGCTACCGCTCTAGTAGAATGAGCTGTAATGCTTTCAGGAGGCTGCTGGCCAGCAGTCTCATAAGATAACCGGATTATGCTTCTCAGCCAAAAAGAAAGGGAAGTTGCCGAAGCCTTTTGGCCTCTCCTCCTCCCAGAGTAGACAACAAACAGTGCAGATGTTTGACGAAAATCCTTTGTAGCTTGTAAATAAAACATTAAAGCACGAACCACATCCAGATTGTGTAACAGACGTTTCTTCTTTGAAGAAGGATTAGGATACAGTGACGGAACAACAATTTCCTGATTGATATTCTTATTAGATCACACAAGGGGAATCACACTGTAAGGCAGATAGCTCAGAAACCCTTCGAGCCGAAGAGATAGCTACTAAGAACAGAACTTTCCAAGATAAAAGCTTGATATCTATGGAATGCAAAGGTTCAAACGGAAACCCTTGAAGAACTTTAAGAAGTAAATTTAAACTCCATGGCGGAGAAACAGGTTTAAACACAGGCTTGATTCTAACTAAAGCCTGACAAAACGCCTGAACGTCTGGAACATTGTGCAAAAGTATAGACAGAGCAGAAATCTGTCCCTTTAAGGAACTAGCTGATAATCCCTTTTCCAATCCTTCTTGGAGAAAAGATACACCAATGAAGATATTTACACCATATCTTATGATAGATTTTCCTGGTGACAGGCTTTCGATCCTGAATTAAGGTATCAATGACCGACTGAGAAACCACGTTTTGATAAAATCAAGCGTTCAATCTCCAAGCAGTCAGCCGCAGAGAAATTAGATTTGGATGTTTGAATGGACCTTGGAGTAGAAGGTCCTGCCTCAGCGGCAGAGTCCATGGTGGAAAGGATGACATGTCCACCAGACCTGCATACCAAGTCCTGCGGGGCCACGCAGGTGCTATCAAAATCACCGAAGCTCTCTCCTGATTGATCTTGGCAATCAGACGAGGGAGGAGAGGAAATGGTGGAAACACATAAGACAGGCTGAAGGACCAGGGCACTGCTAGAGCATCTATCAGTGCTGCCTGGGGATCCCTTGACCTGGACCCGTAACAAGGAAGCTTGGCGTTCTGACGAGACGCCATCAGATCCAGTTCTGGTTTGCCCCATAGTTGAATCAGCTGGGCAAATACCTCCGGATGGAGTTCCCACTCCCCCGGATGAAAGGTCTGCCGACATAGAAAGTCCGCCTCCCAGTTCTCTACTCCTGGGATATGTTTAGCTGAGAGATGGCAAGAGTGAACCTCTGCCCATAGAATTATCTTGGAAACCTCCATCATTGCCAGGGGACTCCTTGTTCCCCCCTGATGGTTGATATAGGCTACATCATTGAATATCGCTCTCAGTTCCAGAATGTTTATCGGAAGGAGGGCTTCCTCCTGAGTCGACAAACCCTGAGCCTTCAAGGAGTTCCAGACTGCGCCCCAGCCCAGAAGACTGGCATCTGTCGTCACTATAGTCCACTCTGGCCTGCGGAAACTCATTCCCCTGGACAGATGGACCCGAGATAACCACCAGAGAAGAGAATCCCTGGTCTCTTGATCCAGATTTAACAGAGGAGACAAATCTGTGAAGTCCCCATTCCACCGATTGAGCATGCAAAGTTGCAGTGTGGTCTGACATGTAGGCGGGCAAACGGAACTATGTCCATTGCCGCTACCATTAGGTCGATCATTTCAATACACTGAGCCACTGACGGCCGAGAAGTGGAATGAAGAACACGGCAGGAAGTTAGAAGCTTTGATATCCTGACCTCTGTCAGAAAATTTTTAATTTCTACTGAAACTATCAGAGTTCCTAGGAAGGAAACTCTTGTGAGAGGAGAGAGAGAACTCTTTTCTTTGTTCACTTTCCACCCGTGAGACCTCAGAAAGGCCAGAACAATGTCCGTATGGGACCTGGCGATTTGAAAAGTCGACGCCTGGATCAAAATGTCGTCTAGGTAAGGAGCCACCACTATGCCCCGTGGCCTTAGAACCGCCAGAAGGGACCCTAGAACCTTCGTAAAGACTCATGGCGCCGTGGCTAACCCGAAGGGAAGAGCCACAAACTGGTAATGCCTGTCTAGGAAGGCGAACCTGAGGAACTGATGATGCTCTCTGTGAATCGGAATGTGGAGATAAGCATCCTTTAAGTCCATGGTAGTCATATATTGAACCTCCTGGATCATAGGGAGGATGGTTCGGATTGTCTCCATCTTGAAGGATGGGACCCTGAGAAATTAGTTTAGGATCTTGAGATCCAAAATTGGTCTGAAAGTTCCCTCTTTTTTGGGAACTATAAACAGATTTGAATAGAAACCCTGCCACTGTTCCTCTCTTGGAACTGGGTGGATCACTCCCATAACCAGTAGATCTTGAACGCAACGTAAGAATGCCTCTCTCTTTATCTGGTTTGCAGATAGTTGTGAGATGAAATCTCCCCTTTGGAGATGAACCTTTGAATTCCAGAAGATATCCCTGGGAAACAATCTCTAGTGCCCAGGGATCCTGGACGTCTCTTGCCCAAGCCTGGGCAAAGAGAGAAAGTCTGCCCCCGACTAGATCCGGTCCCGGATCGGGGGCTACTCCCTTCATGCTGTCTTAGAGGCAGCAGCAGGCTTTTTGGCCTGCTTCCCTTTGTTCCAGGTCTGGTTAGGTCTCCAGACTGGTTTGGACAGGGCGAAATTTCCCTCTTGTTTTGCATTAGAGGAAGCCGAAGCAGAGCCACCCTTGAAGTTTTGAAAGGAACGAAAATTATTCTGTTTGGTCCTTAATTTATTGGACCTATCCTGAGGAAGGGCGTGACCTTTTACTCCGGTAATGTCAGAGATGATCTCCTTCAGGCCAGGCCCGAGACTTTGAAGTAACGTCTGCTGACCAGGACAGAATGGCAAAACCTGAATTCTTAGTCGTTAGCTTGGTTAAATGAAAAACGGCGTCGGAAATAAAGGAATTAGCTAACTTAAGAGCTTTAATCCTGTTGAAGAGATCATCTAACGGGGTCTCTACCTGAAGAGCCTCCTCAAGAGACTCGAACCAAAAAGCCACTGCAGCAGTAACTGGGGCAATGCATGCAAGAGGCTGGAGAATAAAACCTTGGTGAATAAAAATTTTCTTAAGGAGACCCTCCAATTTTTTATCCATAGGATCTAGGAAAGCACAACTGTCATCGACAGGGATAGTTGTACGCTTAGCTAGGGTAGAAACAGCTCCCTCCACCTTAGGGACTGTCTGCCACGAGTCCCGTATGGCGACATCTATGGGAAACATCTTTTTAAAAGCAGGAGGGGGAGAGAACGGCACACTTGGTCTATCCCATTCCTTAGTAATAATTTCCGAAAACCTCTTACGGACTGGAAAAACATCAGTGTAAACAGGCACTGCAAAGTATTTGTCCATTTTACACAATTTCTCTGGAACTACAATGGGGTCACAGTCATCCAGTCGCTAAAACCTCCCTGAGCAATAAGCGGAGGTGTTCGAGCTTAAATTTAAACACTGTTATTTCAGAATCGTACTGAAGTAACACCTTCCCTGAATCTGAAATGTCACCCTCAGATAGAAACTCCCTTGCACCTAGTGAGGGTATATCGGACACAGCTATTAATGCGTCAGAAAGCTCTGTATTTGTTCTAGCCCCAGAGCTGTCTCGCTTTCCTTGTAACCCTGGCAGTTTGGACAATACCTCTGTAAGGGTAGAATTCATAACTGCCGCCATGTCCTGTAAGGTAAAAGAATTAGACGCGCGTTATAGGTTCTGACACATGGGGAGAGCTAGATGGCATAACCTCCCTTTTTTCAGTCTGAGAATTCTCTGATGATAAATCTTTAAAAGCCATAATATGGGCTTTATAGTTTATAGATACTTCAGTACATTTGGTACACATTCTAAGAGGGGGTTCCACAATGGCTTCTAAACATATTGAACAAGGAGTTTCCTCTATGTCAGACATGTTTAACAGACTAGTAATGACACCAGCAAGCTTGGAAAACACTTTAATAAATGTGAAACAGCAATTAAACAAAAACGGTACTGTGCCTTTAAGAGAAAAAAACTAGCACTTAAACTGCAAAACAGTGTTAAAATGTAGTAAAGACTTCGAAATTTTTACAGTGTGTGTAAGGGACTAAAGCAACATTGCACCCACTTGCAAATGGATGATTAACCCCTTAGCCCCCAAACCAGATTAAAAAAACTTCAACCACCTGTAAAAGACAGTTAAGTACCTTGCCACAGCTCTGCTGTGGCTCCTACCTGCCCTCAAATACGATTAGGGAAGAAATAAGCCCTCTATAGTGGTCCTCAGATGCAAAAGGACTCCTCTAGGGAAGCTGGATGTCTCAGTCTGAAGGAAACTGCGCAACTGAAGCTCGAAAATAGGCCCCTCCCACCATGCACTCGATGTCAGAGGGGCCTAAAGGAAATACTCCTAGAAGTATCTGACTATGCCATGTGGAAAACTAGGCCCCAAATAAAGACTTATCACCCTCAGAGAAAAAAAAACGTCCCATTAATGAAACATGTAAACGTTTTGTTACTAATTAATATCAATATTAACATGAGTATTACCCCATTTTGTAAGCATGATCCCAGTCGTTGTAAAATCACTGCATCTAGCTTACCTTAATATACACAAGGTTCTGTCAGCATTTTCTAGAACTTATCCTTTCTCTAGAAATAAAAGTATTGAACATACCTCAAAGCAGGAAATCTGCAGACCGTTCCCCCAACTGAAGTTATCCCATACTCTTCAGTTATGTGTGAGAAGAGCAATGGACCTTAGTTACAAACCGCTAAGATCATCAACCTCCAGGCAGAACTCTTCTTCTAATTACTGCCTGAGAGTAAAACAGTACAACGCCGGTACCGTTTAAAAATAGCAAACTCTTGATTGAAGGCAAAACTACAGGCAAAAACTCACCACATATCTCTTTAAACTTCCTATCTTGTCGAGAGTTGCAAAGAGAATGACTGGGGGTGGGGGTTAGGGGAGGAGCTATATAGACAGCTCTGCTGTGGGTGTCCTCTTTGCAACTTCCTGTTGGGAAGGAGAATATTCCACAAGTAATGGATGAACCCGTGGACTGGATACACCTTACAAGAGAAAGACCAACCTATAAGCTCCCTCCCCAAATTTTACTTTCACTAGACTACTTAGGTCCAAGAGTGACCCTTTTGATACTAGGGGGAGAATTCTCATTTTCATTTGTTTTCATCCAACTTACGAAATATTATAAAAAAAGAAGTCCCATTTGCTTTTGCCCAGTCCAGTTCAACAAACAGTAGTGGAACTCGTTTGACGATTTTATTTCTCCATGTATACCCCTCTTGGTGGACTCCAATAACAATTGGCAGAAAGCCACAACTCTAGATACTACCCCCTAAACTACTGGGATAGTCCTAATGCTTACCCAGTTCAATCTTTTTTCGCTGATGCAGGGGACCAAAGATATGTAGATGCATGTAATATGCTTGTTCTGTTAATGTATACTTTATCTTTGTATTATTCAGGGATATGGGCAAATTTTGTTTGTTTGTAATATTGACTCACGACTTCAATAAAAATTGTTTAAAAAAAAAAAAAAGAGGGGGAGAGAGCAAAAAAAGAGGGGGAGAGAGCAAAAAAAGAGGGGGAGAGAGCAAAAAAAGAGGGGGAGAGAGCAAAAAAAAGAGGGGGAGAGAGCAAAAAAAAAAGAGGGGGAGAGAGCAAAAAAAAAGAGGGGGAGAGAGCAAAAAAGAGGGAGAGAGAGAGAGAGAGCAACAGGGGGGAGAGAGCAAAAGAGAGGGGGGAAGAGAGCAAAAAACAGGGGAAGAGAGCAAGCAACAGGGGGGAGAGAGCAAAAGAGAGAGGGGAAGAGAGCAAAAGAGAGGGGGGGAAGAGAGCGCAAAAGAGAGGGGGGAGAGAGCGCAAAAGAGAGGGGGGAGAGAGCGCAAAAGAGAGGGGGGAGAGAGCGCAAAAGAGAGGGGGGGAGAGAGCGCAAAAGAGAGGGGGGGGAGAGAGCGCAAAAGAGAGGGGGGGAGAGAGCGCAAAAGAGAGGGGGGGAGAGAGCGCAAAAGAGAGGGGGGGAGAGGAGCGCAAAAGAGAGGGGGGGAGAGAGCGCAAAAGAGAGGGGGGGAGAGAGCGCAAAAGAGAGGGGGGAGGAGAGCGCAAAAGAGAGGGGGGGAGAGAGCGCAAAAGAGAGGGGGGGAGAGAGCGCAAAAGAGAGGGGGGGAGAGAGCGCAAAAGAGAGGGGGGGAGAGAGCGCAAAAGAGAGGGGGGAGAGAGAGCGCAAAAGAGAGGGGGGAGAGAGCGCAAAAGAGAGGGGGGAGAGAGCGCAAAAGAGAGGGGGGAGAGAGAGCGCAAAAGAGAGGGGGGAGAGAGCGCAAAAGAGAGGGGGGAGAGAGCGCAAAAGAGAGGGGGGGAGAGAGCGCAAAAGAGAGGGGGGGAGAGAGAGCGCAAAAGAGAGGGGGGGGAGAGAGCGCAAAAGAGAGGGGGGAGAGAGAGCGCAAAAAGAGAGGGGGGAGAGAGAGCGCAAAAGAGAGGGGGGGAGAGAGAGCGCAAAAGAGAGGGGGGGAGAGAGAGCGCAAAAGAGAGGGGGGGAGAGAGAGCGCAAAAGAGAGGGGGGGAGAGAGAGCGCAAAAGAGAGGGGGGAGAGAGAGCGCAAAAGAGAGGGGGGAGAGAGAGCGCAAAAGAGAGGGGGGAGAGAGCGCAAAAGAGAGGGGGGAGAGAGAGCGCAAAGAGAGGGGGGGAGAGAGAGCGCAAAAGAGAGGGGGGGAGAGAGCGCAAAAGAGAGGGGGGGAGAGAGCGCAAAAGAGAGGGGGGAGAGAGAGCGCAAAAGAGAGGGGGGAGAGAGAGCGCAAAAGAGAGGGGGGGAGAGAGAGCGCAAAAGAGAGGGGGGAGAGAGAGCGCAAAAGAGAGGGGGGAGAGAGAGCGCAAAAGAGAGGGGGGGAGAGAGCGCAAAAGAGAGGGGGGAGAGAGAGCGCAAAAGAGAGGGGGGAGAGAGCGCAAAAGAGAGGGGGGAGAGAGCGCAAAAGAGAGGGGGGGGAGAGAGCGCAAAAGAGAGGGGGGGAGAGAGCGCAAAAGAGAGGGGGGGAGAGAGCGCAAAAGAGAGGGGGGGGAGAGAGCGCAAAAGAGAGGGGGGGAGAGAGCGCAAAAGAGAGGGGGGGAGGAGAGCGCAAAAGAGAGGGGGGGAGAGAGCGCAAAAGAGAGGGGGGGAGAGAGCGCAAAAGAGAGGGGGGGAGAGAGCGCAAAAGAGAGGGGGGGAGAGAGCGCAAAAGAGAGGGGGGGAGAGAGCGCAAAAGAGAGGGGGGAGAGAGCGCAAAAGAGAGGGGGGGAGGAGAGCGCAAAAGAAAGGGGGGGAGAGAGCGCAAAAGAGAGGGGGGGAGAGAGCGCAAAAGAGAGGGGGGAGAGAGCGCAAAAGAGAGGGGGGAGAGAGCGCAAAAGAGAGGGGGGAGAGAGCGCAAAAGAGAGGGGGGAGAGAGCGCAAAAGAGAGGGGGGAGAGAGCGCAAAAGAGAGGGGGGAGAGAGCGCAAAAGAGAGGGGGGAGAGAGCGCAAAAGAGAGGGGGGAGGAGAGCGCAAAAGAGAGGGGGGAGAGAGCGCAAAAGAGAGGGGGGAGAGAGCGCAAAAGAGAGGGGGGAGAGAGCGCAAAAGAGAGGGGGGGAGAGAGCGCAAAAGAGAGGGGGGAGAGAGCGCAAAAGAGAGGGGGGAGAGAGCGCAAAAGAGAGGGGGGAGAGAGCGCAAAAGAGAGGGGGAGAGAGCGCAAAAGAGAGGGGGGAGAGAGCGCAAAAGAGAGGGGGGAGAGAGCGCAAAAGAGAGGGGGGAGAGAGCGCAAAAGAGAGGGGGGAGAGAGCGCAAAAGAGAGGGGGGAGAGAGCGCAAAAGAGAGAGGAGGAGAGCGCATAAGAGAGGGGGGAGAGAGCGCAAAAGAGAGGGGGGGAGAGAGCGCAAAAGAGAGGGGGGGAGAGAGCGCAAAAGAGAGGGGGGAGAGAGCGCAAAAGAGAGAGGGGAGAGAGCGCAAAAGAGAGGGGGAGAGAGCGCAAAAGAGAGGGGGGGAGAGAGCGCAAAAGAGAGGGGGAGAGAGCAGGCAAAAGAGAGGGGGGAGAGAGCGCAAAAGAGAGGGGGGGAGAGAGCGCAAAAGAGAGGGGGGAGAGAGCGCAAAAGAGAGGGGGGAGAGAGCGCAAAAGAGAGGGGGGAGAGAGCGCAAAAGAGAGGGGGGAGAGAGCGCAAAAGAGAGGGGGGAGAGAGCGCAAAAGAGAGGGGGGAGAGAGCGCAAAAGAGAGGGGGGAGAGAGCGCAAAAGAGAGGGGGGAGAGAGCGCAAAAGAGAGGGGGGAGAGAGCGCAAAAACAGAATTTATGCTTACCTGATAAATTACTTTTTCCAACGGTGTGTCCGGTCCACGGCGTCATCCATAACTTGTGGGAATATCTCTTCCCCAACAGGAAATGGCAAAGAGTACAGCAAAAGCTGTCCATATAGTCCCTCCTAGGCTCCGCCCACCCCAGTCATTCGACCGACAGACAGGAGAAAAAAACAGGAGAAACTATAGGGTGCCGTGGTGACTGTAGTTAAAGAAATAAATTTATCAAACCTGATTAAAAAAACCAGGGCGGGCCGTGGACCGGACACACCGTTGGAGAAAGTAATTTATCAGGTAAGCATAAATTCTGTTTTCTCCAACATTGGTGTGTCCGGTCCACGGCGTCATCCATAACTTGTGGGAACCAATACCAAAGCTTTAGGACACGGATGAAGGGAGGGAGCCAATCAGGTTACCTAAACGGAAGGCACCACGGCTTGCAAAACCTTTCTCCCAAAGATAGCCTCCGAAGAAGCAAAAGTATCAAATTTGTAGAATTTGGCAAAAGTGTGCAGGGAAGACCAAGTCGCTGCCTTACATATCTGATCAACAGAAGCCTCGTTCTTGAAGGCCCATGTGGAAGCCACAGCCCTAGTAGAGTGAGCTGTGACTCTTTCAGGAGGCTGCCGTCCGGCAGTCTCATAAGCCAATCGGATGATGCTTTTCAGCCAAAAGGAAAGAGAGGTAGCAGTAGCTTTTTGACCTCTCCTTTTACCAGAATAGACGACAAACAGAGAAGATGTTTGTCTGAAATCCTTTGTTGCTTCTAGATAAAACTTTAAAGCACGGACTACACCTAAATTGTGTAACAAACGTTCCTTCTTTGAAACTGGATTCGGACACAAAGAAGGCACAACTATTTCCTGGTTAATATTCTTGTTGGAAACAACTTTTGGAAGAAAACCAGGTTTTGTACGCAAAAAAACCTTATCTGAATGGAACACCAGATAGGGCGGAGTACACTGCAGAGCAGATAACTCAGAAACTCTTCTAGCAGAAGAAATAGCAACTAAAAACAAAACTTTCCAATATAACAACTTAATATCTATGGAATGCAAAGGTTCAAACAGAACCCCTTGGAGAACTGAAAGAACTAAATTTAAACTCCAGGGAGGAGTCAACGGCCTGTAAACAGGCTTGATCCTGACCAAAGCCTGAACAAAGGCTTGAACATCTGGCACAGCTGCCAGTCGTTTGTGTAACAAGACAGATAAAGCAGAAATCTGTCCCTTTAGAGAACTCGCTGATAATCCCTTATCCAAACCCTCTTGTAGGAAGGAAAGGATCCTAGGAATTTTAATCTTACTCCATGAGAATCCCTTGGATTCACACCAACAGATATATCTTTTCCATATTTTATGGTAAATCTTTCTAGTTACAGGTTTTCTGGCTTGTACCAGAGTATCTATCACAGAATCCGAAAACCCACGCTTAGATAAAATCAAGCGTTCAATTTCCAAGCCGTCAGCTGGAGAGAGACTAGATTTGGATGTTCGAATGGACCCTGTACCAGAAGATCCTGTCTCAAAGGTAGCTTCCATGGTGGAGCCGATGACATATTCACCAGGTCTGCATACCAAGTCCTGCGTGGCCACGCAGGAGCTATCAAAATCACAGAGGCCCTCTCCTGTTTGATCCTGGCTACCAGCCTGGGAATGAGAGGAAACGGTGGAAAAACATAAGCTAGGTTGAAGGTCCAAGGCGCTACTAATGCATCCACTAGAATCGCCCTGGGATCCCTGGATCTGGACCCGTAGCAAGGAACTTTGAAGTTCTGACGAGACGCCATCAGA